>NC_080168.1:61322520-61622520 GCF_950295315.1 Erinaceus europaeus
GGACCAGGGAAGAGAGTAGCTTCCTAATATGGGAAAGGGGTATGAATATTGTTGACTGTAAACCCCATTGATTTGATCTGATCTGGGGCCCATATTCAGCTTAGGAGCATATGTGATCTCTGCATCCCTATAGATCTGACCTCATATTCTGTGGTCATCAGCAGGAACATTCCAAGCTGCCCAATATCAGGACCCATCTTCCTCAGGTGTAGCATAGAGTATGTTGTTCATATTCCCTTCAGAGGATGGAACATTCTCTACCTTTGTTGATCCAAGTTGAGGGCAAGGTCCTATGGGGGCCCACAAAAGGGTTTGTTTTGTTGTTCCTGATATAGATGACTGGTAACAATAGAGAGAGGGATTTATTCTAGGTCTAGGCCCATCATGTCTGTTTGGGAATCTCAGGACTCCCTGATTAGGGCCCCAGCTGATGGGGTGGCCTGATAATGACTAAAATCGTTAAAATATGCCAGTCTCTTGCCCTTATTCAGCTTTTGCAGTCCTTGCTTTGGTAAAGTTAGCTTTGGAGTGAGTGAGAGAACTTTAATAGGACATAGGTGAGGAAGGTATCTAAGTCTAAGTAGACACTATTTCATTATGAACTTTAATTTATGTCATTCTAGCACTTTAATGTGTGCACTTAACCATCTGCAGCACTACCTGGGTTCTTGTCTATTCTTAATTGCTAGAAGCCAGCATAGTTCTTCTATGTAAGGTATTTCTATGGTTAATATAAGACTAAAGAAACAATGGACATGTGAAAACTACATAAAACAGAATAACAACAGAATCCCTGTGTTGATTGGTACTCTCCTAACTCCAGATTGATAATATCTTGGGGGGAGGGGAGAAAGCTAAGCTAAACTGTGCTTGTCCTCTGAGTGACAGAATTATTGTAGCCAAATGAATCTTATAAACAAAACCCAGAAGAGGAAGGACAGTAAGTTTATCTTGTCATGATAAGAGAGTCTCCTTTGTTGGGTGTGTTTAAATCTGTATGTATTTAATTATAACTTGAGCTTTAGGCTGAAATTTTTACAAGCTAGTGACTTTAAAAAAATACAGCTTTATATATCCATTTTATATGATAGAACAGAGAAATATTGAAAAGGAGGGGAGATAGAGATAGAGAGAAAGAAAGACAACTGCAAACCAGCTTCACTGCTTGTGAAGTTTTCCCTCTGTAGGTGGGGAGTGGAGGCTTGAACCTGGGTCCTTGTGCACTCTAATGTGAGCACTGAGCACTTAACCAGGTACACCACTGCCTAGCTCCTGCTAGTGACATTTTAAAAAATAATTTGTTTACTTATTGGATAGAAACAGAGAGAAATGGAAGACAGAGTAGAGGAAAATGATCTATAGTTCTGCTCCACCACTTGTGAAGCTTTCTCCCTGTAGGTGGGGACCAACAGCTTGCTTAAATAGGGATCACTGTGCAGCATCTGTGCTCAACCAGGTGTGCCACCATCAGGGTCCTGCTAGAGGCTTTTAAAAATCTATATTAAAGTTTCTAGAGTTGGTCAAATTTAGTCTGTTAAGGTGTTTAAGAGTTATACAATTTAACTTTTTAAAATATTTATTTATTCCCTTTTGTTGCCCTTATTGTTTTGTTGTTGTAGATGTCCTTGTCGTTAGGACAGAGTGAAATGGAGAGAGGAGGGGAAGACAGAGAGCGGGAGAGAAAGACAGACACCTGCAGACCTGCTTCACCGCCTGTGAAGCGACTACCCTGTAGGTGGGGAGCTGGGGGCTTGAACCAGGATCCTTATGCCGGTCCTTGCACTTTGCGCCACCTGTGCTTAAGCCGCTGCACTACCGCCCAACTCCCACTTAATTTAATTTTTATAATTTATTTTTATTTTATTTCATTTGAAGGACAGTGAGAAACTTAGACTAAAGAAGGAAATAGGGAAGGAAAGAGCCACAGAGACACCTGTAGCAGACCTGCTTCACCATTTGTAAAGCTTTCCCTCTGCAAGTGGAGACCAGGGGCTTAAACTCAGATCCTTTTGCACTATGACGTGTGTGCTTACGTAGGTCCACCACTGCCTGGCCCCAATTTAATTTTCAAAACAAGATCACACTTAACATGGCCTCTAGATAGTCATTGTGGAAGTATGGTGCTGGCAAGATAGGTCCCCTAAGAAGGTGACTGCTTTGCCTTGAGTTATCACCTTTATCATTTGAAAAAAAAAAAACTACAGGATCCATTCTGGGAGCAATGAAGAAGTAACCAGAATCAAAGGATGGTAGTGCCACCCTTGACTCTGTTCTTCCCTGTGCCAAGTGCTACAGAGCCCTGGTTGGTGTTCCCATCTATCTGATTGCATGCAAAATTCATTAACTCCATGACAAGAGTCCTCATCCAACAACTTCAGCAACAGTGGAGTGTAACTTCAGGATTTCTAGAGGAATCAATTGAAAACTCCAGTCCATTGCAAGGAGCAAGGGAGAAACTGGACCAAGAGAATCAGGAGCTCATCACATCACCACAGATGCCACTAGGCCTTGTTTGATGATCATTCTGTGTGGTGATAGCTTCCTTCTCCTCTCACTAGAAGGTTCTTAAAGGCAGAGGCAGGAATACACTTTAGAGACAGAAAGGGACACTTCTGCAAAGCAACTGGTTGACAAGGAAACACCAGATTCCATTTCTGGTTTGAGAGTGTATAACTTTTAGTTCCAAGAGCTTTAACTTGTATATGTGTGTGTGTGTGTGTGTGTGTGTGTGTGTGTGTGTGTGTGTGTTTGTGTAAGTATTTAGGTAGAAAAATATAAGAGCATTAAAAAAAAACAGGCATGTGGAAAGTAATAAACACAATAGGGAGTTCAACTGAAGGTCACATTGAGTAAAAATAAGAAAGAAAGGAAGGAAGGAAGGAAGGGAGGGAGGAAGGAAGGAAGGAAGGAAGGGAAAGAAAAATTAAGTCAGTATCCACTACTTGAAAGCTCAGAGAATCATCTAATAGTGCAACACAGGGAACCATTTATACTTTGAACTTTGCCCAAATCTCTTCTCTTGATCATTAGAAGAATGAATAAAATGAGTGCCAAAAAAAGTGTGTGTGTGTGTGTGTGTGTGTGTGTGTGTGTGTGTGTACAGAACTACAACGGGTAACTCCTGGTTGGTTTATGTGTGCTCTTTAGCACTTCGTGGTGTTTGAGCAAATTCTTTCATTTCTGGCCTCTACTGAAAATGTCAAGGAGAGTTGAGTCACTTCAAGGGTAGCTTGATCCAGAAGCAGTAGTGGGGGTGAGGGTGTAAGAGGAATTCCTCAGCACTGTCCTAGTTGCTGCTGCCTACTCAAGACTGAGACATTATGCTATTCTAAGATGCTAGAATTAGAAAAACAAGAGCTATCTGAGTTATTTGATATAGTTCATGCAGAAAGACTGAAGATCAATAGTAACAAATCTAGCAACATGCGTTCAACGTTTCTATTGTCACTTCTTTCAAAATAACATTAAATTTGAATGATTTTTAACACCAAGCCTGGTAATCTTTCTTTTTATTTTACTTAAAAATAAAAAGGTGACCAAGTTTTTTTAAAAAAAGGTACTACAATCATCAAGTTGTACTTTTCAAAACAAAAATTAGACACTGAAAACTCACTATCTTACTTCATGACCTATTTCATTTGTAAAAGTCCTGCCTAAATAAAGTTGCTTTGGGCTGACTTTGATTACTTCCAATAAATCCCTCTCAGTATCAGTTTATGAACATCACCATTTAGGACTCAGCAAGTTGTCAATAGACTTAAAATGACCACACACATATTTGTATACACACACACACACACACACACACACACACACACACACTTGATAGAGACAGAGGGAAGAAAATATATTTTCTAATGTTTTAAATGATGTTTATTATCTCTTAGACACAGAACTCTGGTGGGGAACATTATGTAATTATACCCTTAATATCTTATAATTTTGTAAATAAATGTTAAATCACTAATAAAAATAATAATGAAAATAAAAAATTAAGTCTGCCTACACTTGTACTGATAACATAGGCCACTTGGAGACTGTATCTGTTTTGACACAGGCTTGAGCCAGCCCCCACAGAACTGGATAATGGTGCTGTGATGTCTATCTGCCTGTCTGGCTGTCTGACCATCTATCTATCTATATCTATCTATCTATCTATCTATCTATCTATCTATCTATCTATCTAATCTACCTACCTATCTATCTGAACAAGTTACCGCTGAGCAGTGAAGCATCTGCAAGAACCAAAACCAAAATAAATAAATAAATAAATAAATAAGCCTACCTGTATTTTCATTCACTTAAACAGACCCAATGCAGTTAGGCACTGTTATTTTTTTTTTTACTGTGCAATATTTTTATTATAAGAACTATAGTACTATCACTTTCTACTTTCATTTGTACTAGAGAAAATCTTAAATTACTCCCCAAAATAGGTAGGGAAAATGATAGTTAGATAGTTTGATCAATAGATTGAAGACATTTTGAAATCCTTAGATGAAGTACGATGAAGTACAAATCACTTATCAAAAGTACCATCTCATCTGTGAATGGTCTTTTTACAGGAAACCTATGGAGCAGGGCTACATGCTTTAAATGAAGGGGAATATTTGCCTCTTCTGTCTTACTTACCTTGCCCTCCTGATCCACATCTATTAGGACCTTGGAGCCATAGAGGCTCATGGTTGCCCACTGAGGATGGCAGAACTTTGGTGACTTCTAGGGAGAAAGACTTCAGTGGGAACAGAATGGCCAACATGGATTCTGGACAGCCTCTCTCCTTCCTCTTCCTCTTCATTTTGTATATCAGGACCTTGTGCACCGCAGCAGTTAAGGTGCAACCCAAAGGTGGGTCCCTGCATGGGCAAACTCAGCTGAAAAGGAGCCATTCTGATTGCATTAAAGGTGACCAGAGGACAAGCAAGGAGAAATTGCCCATCTTCGTGGCTAACTCCTTCTGAAGTGTAACACAGAGAATTAAGTTACTAGGACAACAGCACACAGATTCTTTGGAAACCATGAAGTTACTAGAAAAGAGGATACAGGGTGAGGACTCTAAGATTAAAATAGTCCATCCAGAGAGAGTGGAAAAAGGTAGAAATAGCCAGGGAAGGAAAAATGGAAGGGTGAAGAGAAAGAAAGGCATGAACAAAAAGAAGCATTTACCAGGAGCTAGAGAGTTCTCTGCAGATGTTATAGCATGACTCCATCAGTCACAGGGCAGAGGTACAATCTCACATGGGCAGCGCTCTCCTCTCTCTCTCTCTCTCCTTTCTCCCTCCTTTTCTATCCTCTTACCTCTTACACATCTCACCCCAACCCAGTGTCAGAAACTAGTCTTGGATACAATGGATCGTAGTTCCTACTGGGGCTTCCTATTTACAGGGTACTCTATTGGGTCCATCCCCAGCATTCCATGGCAGCACAGGAAGCTCTTAATCACAGACAAACTACCTCTCCTCAGTGTTGTTTTCCTTCACAACTGTTTATGAGAATGTAAGCCACAGGAGCTTATGAAGATTTTACCAATAAAGAGATCTGGCTTTGGGGCTGGGTAGTGGCAGACTTTGTTAAGTGCACATGTTACAGTGCACAAGGACCACAGTTCAGCGCCCCCTCAACTCCAACTGCAGGGGGGAATGATCCTGAGCAGTGAAGCAGTACTGCAGTCTCTCTCTCTCTCTCTCTTCCTTCCCTCTCAATTTGTCTCTGTCCTATCAAATAAAATAAATAAAATTTTTAAAAAAACATTAAAAAAGAGGTATTTGGATTTTATTTATAAGCACCTTTTTTAATGTAATTTTCTTCAGGCTGAGGGTATGAATCAACCTGTCAATGTCCATGTTCAGCAGAGAAGCAATTACAGAAGCCAGACCTCCCACCTTCAGCACCCCATAAAGATCTTTGGTCCATACTCCCAGAAGGATAAAGAATAGGGAAGCTTCTAATGTAGGGGTTAGAACATTGAACTCTGGTGCTGGTAATTGCACAGAATGGTACCCCTCTTATCCCACAAGCTTGTTGATCATTATTAAATCACTAATAAAAATAATAATAAATGTAAGTTTTTTCTTTTTATTACCTTTATTTATTTATTGGATACAGTCAGAAATCAAGAGGGGAGGGGGTGATAGAGAGGAAAAGAGACAGAGAGACATTTGCAGACTTGTTTCACCACTCACAAAGCTTTCCACTTGCAGGTGGAGACTGGGGGCTCAAACCTGGGTCTTTGTGTATTGCAACATGTGTGCTCAACCAGGTGTGCCAGCACATGACCCTAAACACCTGCTTATGACTGAACTACAATGTCAATTACTGTGGTCAGGGCAAGTTAAAAAAAAAAAAAAGCAACTGCCATCATCATCATTCAATATTGCATTGCAGTTGCTATTGCGAAGAGGTTTTGAGTGGATTCCTCATGAAAAGTAGATTATTTGTCATAATGCACTCCACCACCAGGGAGAACCCTACCAAAGAGCAACTGCTGTCATTGATTAACCTATTTCTAGATGCTTACTGCATGGTTGCTTTGGCAGGAGCTAATTTAAATAAACAAAAAAAAAAAGGAGAAAGTTCAGTTCAGATTCAGTACTTCCCTTTCTCGAAGACAGACATTAAGGCACAGAGTGGGACCTGGTACCAGATAAATAGCCAGTGTTCACAGACAAAGGATTTAAGGTTTCCCACTGTTGTGTGCAGATTCTGTTTTTTTTTTTTCCCCTCCAATCTTAATAATGGCTTGGTATGGCTCATTTTTATAAGACTGGAAATCACCAGCAAGGGGAGAGGCCATTAAAGGCAGAGGTGTCTCCTATGAGCACAACATGTGATCTGGTAATACTGTCTGGATTAATAGTTTTACAACCCAACCAAGCCCTGAAGCTACAATTATCCGGTTGCATTCAACTGAAATCACCTGAAAAAAACTTCACACGGAACAAGTCCTTGGAAATGTCTAATCTGCCCATGTACACTTGAGAAAGTAGAATGCAGAGCCTTAAGTTGAAAAAAAAAAGTTTTCTACTAGGAAAAAGTCTCATTTTAGGAACAGTTTAGTTCTAAAGGTCTTAAGACATGTTTGCAATTTACTTTCAAGCCACTTTTTTTTAAAAAAAATTATCCTTTACTAGTGATTTAATATTGATTTACAAAATTGTAAGATAATAGGGGTATAATTCCACACTGTTCCCACCATGAGTTTTGTGTCCCCACCCCTTCCATTGGAAACGGCAGTAGTTCTTCCAAGGTCAAAGATGTGAGCTGATTCTCCAACTATCTATCTATATCCATGTCTATATCCCTACCCCCCTTTTTTAATGATCCTGCCTTCACTTCCTTTCTAAGTCACCCCTATACCTATTACTGCATCCAGGTGTCTTTCCTTTTCCCCTATTGTTTCTGATAAGCTAAACCATGTTGACTTCCTTTGGTGTTTTCCAGAGTTGCTTCCTTTTCAGTGATGGTATATAAGCAAGATTCCTCATGACAGATGCTTCGGGTCCTGATGGAATGAGGGAAAAGAGCCCTCTGATTATCTTATAGATGGGCCAAATTTCTTTTTGGGGTGCAGAGAGTGGGAGTTCTGGCTTTTGTAACTCCTTCTCCACTGGGCATGGGCATTGGCAGGTGGATCCATACCCCCAGCCTGTTCTATCTTTCCCTAATAGTCAAGCCACTTTCGTTACCTTTATTTTAAAAGGAGATTTAATCTGGTCATTCCTTTTTCAAGTCAATATATATATGTTTGACCAAGGTGCAGAAGACATAAGAGATAAAACTGCATTGCCAAAGAGGGAATATACAGCTCTAGATATGAGGCCTTATGCTAATTCTGGTGCAATATATGTATCTTTTTATAGACATAAAGTTATGGCACTATATAAAGAGATCCTTAAACATGACATCCACCCAAGTCCTATTTACTGCCCAACTATGCATTCTTAAAAGTAAAATACCAAGGAGTGGTTCCCTTCATCTTAAACTGTCAGCAAAATTCATTCTAGCTTACCTAAAGTGGATTCTTCTTCTCCCCCACTCCACACCCTCCCCTGTTTTGCCTCCAGGGTTATCGCTGGGGCTCGGTATCATCAATACAAATCCACTACTGCTGGTGGTCATCCCCCCCCATTTTTTTGGATAGGACAGGGAAATTGAGAGGAGAGTGGAAACAGAGAGGGATAGAGAAAGACAGATACCTGCAGACTGGCTTCAAAGCTTGTGAAGCATCCCCCTTGCTGGTGGGGAGCCAGGGGCTCAAACCTAGATGTTTGTGCATGTCCCTGGGCTTACTACTATGTGTGCTTAACTGGGTGTGCCACCTCCTGGCCCCCTTCTTTCCTTTGTAAGGTATAACCACATCACAAGCCTGAAGTTAAAATTCTGCTCTTCTGAGGTCAAGGTGATGAGTTGTCATATCAGAGAAACTGATGGCAGGTTGCAAACTGGAGGTCTTGTTATTTTCCCTGTTGTAATACCTCCCTCAGCCAGTTTACTTTCTGTCCTTTGCTTCTCGCCCTTTGTTTGTCAATATTGATGCTAAAGATGTATTGTGTTATGTGGCACTATATTCTATAAAATCACATTTCTCCCAGAGAACAGTTTTCTGTCTAAAGATGCAGCATTTTGGCAACTTGGCAATGATGGACCTCAAAACCAAATACCAAGATTTCCAGGTGATAATATTAGATCCCCCAATATGTCTAAGTACTCGAATTCTTCATCTGACACAGTCTTACAGTACTAGTCCAATTCCTGTTTAAGTATTGAGTTAGTTACACTTCTGGCCTCCAGTGAAATCAGTAAGAAAACACTTTTACTTTCCATCTCAAACGGATATCTATCATAAGAACGCAGTTGAATTTCACTCCAAAGCCTGCATCTTGGGTGACAAGACAAAGAAATCCACATGTAAAATGATGTAATTTGTACCAAGTGGTTGTATGAAGCAACATGGAGAATGGCTTTGCTGATTTTTATGCTGCTATTTTAATTTTTTCCCATGGAAATGAACATACAATATGAAAGTTTCAACTTTATATGTTTCTGTGCAGATTTCTCTTAATGGCAAGACTTAAAAAATAAGTAGGACTCAAAATTATTTGTTGAGTATGAGATTTCAAATCTAATTTCTACATCTAGAATTTTATATAAGTATGTTTTGTGCATGGAGCCATGAAAGAGAATGATGGATTAGATGCTCTCTGATTTCCCTCCCTCATTTTTACAAACTGTATAATAATAGGGAAGACCCAAGTTCAACTGGATGTTATTGGGCAGACTTGAAAATTTACAGTCAAGACATCTCATATTTATATCTAGGTCATATTATTTTACAGTTAAAAATATTAGGTTAAGTGCACATAGTGTGAAATGCAAGAACCAGCACAAGGATCCCAGTATGAGCAATCAGTGCAGTGCCCAACCTGCAGGGGGGGTTTCACAGGCAGTGAAGCCAGGTCTGCAGGTGTCTATCTTCCTCTCCCCCTCTCTGTCTTCCCCTTCTCTCTCAGTTTCTCTTTGTCCTATCCAACAACAATAATAGCAACAGCAATAATAGCAGCAACAACAACAATGGGGGGAAAAGATGGATTCATAGTGCAGGAACAAAGCCCCAGAATAACCCTGGAGGCAAAAAATAAAACAAAAAATATATTGATATACTAAACTTGCCAGATAAAGAAAGGACTACAAAAGCTGGATAAAGGCAAGAGACTGGTTCAATTTAATTATAGTCAGTACAGGCCACCCCATCATGCAGAGCTCTAGTCAGGGAGTCCTTGGATTCCCACAAATATATGATGGGCCTAGACCTGTAACGGATCCCTCTTTCCACTATCACTGGTCACTTCCATCAGAAACATCATAAGCCCTCTTGTGGGCCTCTATAGGACCTTGTCCTTACTGTAGAGGAGCAGTGGTAGGAACTACCCCACTCTCCAAAGGAAGTCTGGGTCAACCTACTCTGCCACACAAGGAATATGGGTCCTGAAATGAGTGTAGCCCAGAATGTTCCCAGTTGTGACCATGGACTATGAGCTCAGAGGTCATAGTCAGGAACTCAGAGGTCACACAGGTTCCTGTGCTAAATATGAATATATATGGGCCCTAGATCAGATTGGTGTGGCAAACAGTTAAAAACTTTATATATTTATATATTTTCCTCATGTTTGGGAGCTACCCTTTGCACTAATCCAGCTTTCTAGTCCTATTCTAAACTCTGGCAACATCTTCCCAGAAAATATTTTTAATCCACCTGAATGTTAACTATCAGGTTCAAGGAAAAATTACTAAAGTCTTGGGCCCCTTGGACTAAATGGACTTCGTAGCTTCTTCCCACCCAAAGGCCCCTGATTTCATCTGCCCTATTACTACTTTTGGGTTCCTGTTTATTAAACAATTTGTCTTCCTTTCCATCTTACCACTTTTCAGCCACCAAGTTGCAAATGCTTCTATGATACCATCCTGACCTCCCTGGGCAGAAGACCTCACCAGTATGTTCCAGAACTTCACCTTTCCAGAGCCTTACCCCAATAGGGAAAGATAGAAACAGGCTAGGGGTATGGATCCACCTGTCAATGTCCATCCATCACAGAAGCAATTACAGAAGCCAGACCTCCCATCTTCTGTATCCCAAAAAGAATTTTGGTCCACACTTTTAGAGGGATAAAAAATAGGGAAATTTCAAGTGGAGGGTATAGGATACAGAACTTAAGTGGTGGGAAATGTGTGGAATTGTACCCCTGTTGTCTTACAAGCTTATTAATAATTATTAACTCACTAAAAAATCAAAAAGTATATTGATATACTAGCATATACTAATACATTAAAAACAAGATCTTTTTCCTATTACTTACATGAGTGAAGGAAGACAAGAGCAGAACTAAAATAAATTAGACATCAATTCAGGTTTTAACTGTGATTACAGATATGTTTTTGCTCTTATTTTAAAATTTCTATTATCTCTTGATGAAAATTTGAAACAGAATACTTTTCAAAATAAGAAAAAAATTAGAATATAACAATCTCTCTCTCTCTCCATATATATATATATATATATATATATATATATATATATATATATATATATTCCCCACCACCCACCCAGGTTCAGATAATGAATGATTCACCTATTAAAGCTCAGATGCTATCAGGCATAAGGGCCTTGGTTCATGCCCCTGTTCCCCAGGTGAGGGAGAAGCTTCAAGAACTGTGAAGCAGTGGTGAAAGTGTCTCTCCTCTGCCCTCCCCTATCAACCTTTATGTCTCCCCCTCTATCAAAAACACATATGTATGGTCACAAGGAACAGTGGAGTCCTCCAGACACTGAGTCCTAGTTATAACCCTAGTGGTTTCTTTCTCTCATTGTTCCTGGTCACCATGTGTCAGAGGGGAACTTCTGATGATGTAACTGAAGTTCACATCCCAGGGAGGAATAAAAAATCAAGCTCACAGAGGGGGGCCAGGTTGGTTGCACAACGGGTTAAGTGAACACAGTACGAAGCACAAGACCGGTGGAAAGGATCCTGGTTCAAGACCCTGGCTCCCCACCTGAAGGGAGTGCTTCACTTCATAAGCAGTGAAGCAGGTCTGCAGCGGTCTCTCTGCCTCTGTCCCTCTCTATCTCCCTCTCCCCTTTCATTTTTCATTTCTCCCTGTCCTATCCTATAAAATGGAAAAAAAAAAAAAGGACACTAGGAGCTGTGGATTTGTAGTGTTTGCACCGAGCCCCAGAGATAACTCTGGAGGTAAAACAACAACAACAATAATAATGAATAAATACAAAATAAAAGCTAAGTAACAAAATTTAAAGATCGTCACAGAAAAGTAAACCTCGTAAAGGTAGGGAAGAGTGTTAATAACATTTGAAAAACCTTAAACTGAACTAATTGATTTGGAGCTTTTACTGGTTAGAAGCTATATTCTGATACAGAAATATAGAAAAAAATTAACCTGGTTATGGCTATAAGTACTATATCTCTTCTAAATTAAATCAATTTCCTTGATGAAATTAATTTCTTGCCTAAAAAGCATTAAAATAATTTCATTACTAAGATGATTGTGTCAGGATTCAACTGTTACTCCACTGAAGCAAGTTGTTGTATGTGGCATGACTTATATTTTTAGAACAAATGATAGCATTTTGTAAACATAGGAAGATATGAAATAGACTAATATGAAAGAATCATTTTCAACTTTCTCTTTCCCACTGAACTATACAAATACTACTTGCAGGAGCTGGTAGTGGTGCACCATACACAAGGACCACACCTGGTGTAAGCCCCCTGTCCCCCACTTGCAGGGGGAAAGCTTCATGAATGGTGAAGAAGTGCTGCAGGTATCTCTCTATTTCCCTCTCTATCTACTCTCCCTCTCACTTACTCTCTGTTCTATTAGATAAAATAAACAAACAGAATTTTAAAAAGTCCAAGTACTACTTGTTTCCTTTTCTTAGACCACCCCATTTTATTAAAAACATAAATATACAACAATCAATAATAATGAAAATTAAAATAGCAAAATATTGTCTAACAACAGAGGAGTGACTGAGAAAGTTGTGGTATATATACACAGTGAAATACTACTCAACTATTAAAAATGGTGATTTCACTTCCTTCACCCCATCTTGGATAAAACTTTAAGGATTAATGTTAAGTGAGATAAGTCAGAAAGAGAAGGATGAATATAGGATGAACTCACTCATAGACAAAAGTTGAAAAATACTACCATGATGCCAACCTGCCTTACCTGGGCAGAAGACCTCACTAATGTGTCCTAGAACCTCACCTCTCCAGAGGCGCTACCCCAATAGGGACAGATTGAAACAGACTGGGAGTATGGATCCACCTGCCAATGCCCATGTCCAGTGGAGAAGCAATTACAGAAGCCAGACCTTCTATCTTATGTACTGCATAATGATCCTGGCTCCATGCTCCCAGAGGGATAAAGAATAGAAAACCTTCCAGTGGAGGGGATGGGATATGGCATGCTGCTAGTGGGAATTGTATGAATTGTACCCATCTTACTCCTCAATCTTTTCGATCATTATTAAACTACTAATAATAATTTAAAAAGAGGTTGAAAAAATAGCAAAGTATACCGCATCTCCATCTAATGACTATCTTTTCAAAAGACCACACTCCATGTTAAAATCTGTGGATGGAGGACTAGTTTCAGGTGTAATTAATGAGTGTAAATTTACATACTTTCAGGGGTTATGTGTGCAAATCTCCAATGTGCATGATTTGTAACCCTATGATTCTACTCCTAGGAGTCAAATCCTCATTTGTAGCATGATTTGTCAAAGTAAATAAAGGAAAACAAACTTTATCTTCATCAATAGATAATTTAGATGATGGCATTATTTTAAGGGGGAGAACTTTGTCTTTATCTACAGCAAGAAGAAAATGAAACAGTAAATGAAAATATGATTGTGGAGCTTTTTGTTTTGTTCCTTTATAATGACATTATGATGAACTTTTCCTCAAGTTTTTTTTCTTTTATATTCAGAGAAAGTAATAAAACATATTACCCTATGAACTTGGAATTCCCCCTCATTCATTTTCTTATGTATCACAAATCATATAACATTGAGATACATACATGACTTACTAGAGATACACTGTAAAGATTTTAACAAAGTTCTATTTCTCCATTTCCATCTTGTAAACAATCTGTAATATTTCTTTTGCTTCATAGACTCTATAGTATTTTATATGTAAAGTATTTTTTGTGTATCTTATGAATACACACAGACTATTCCAATTTAAGGTAATAGTAATTTCTATCTTATTCTCTGGTTAACTGTAACTAAGACATTAGCAATAGTAAATTGTCACTAGCAAGTTTTTAGTAGTTCAAAAAGAAGAAGATTAACATTGAAATTGTTATTTTAAATATAAATTACACTATTTTAATTTGTGCTCTATTTGCTAAATTAAAATTATCATTTTCTATGAATGATCCTTCTACATACAACGGCTTCATATATTACTCCTTTTGTATATCTTGGACATGTATATAAGAAGGAGATAAAATCATTCTAAAAGCTTTAATTTGACTTGTAGAATTGAAAAACTGTAAAGTGACCTAACTAGCCTATAAAAAATGATTTTTCATTAATTAGACATGCAGTTACTCTGCACTTTTAAGTTCTACCTGCACTTATTACTGTAACTTCCTATACTGAAAGCTCCTCAACACAACCTCAAAGAGCAAGGTCCTGGAATTAATTTAGTAACAGCTTCTCCATATAACTATTCTTATATGTGGTACCTCATCCAGTATGTTCCTAGTCTTGAAGTAGCGAAGACAAGAGCCATGATTCTTTCCAGACGTGACCTATATATACATATCTTACATCATGGACCTTGCATAAACCCAAACTCAAGTCCTTTCATTTATCCATTTGCAAACTGATACATCAATCACAGAGAAAGACTGTGATTGGGAATGGAACAGGTTAGTGATCTTATACTCATCAAAAGAAGGATTCCTCCCACTTTGCAGGATATATTGAGCTTTTTAAAAAAATTTTATTTATTTATTTTCCCTTTTGTTGCCCCTGTTGTTTATTATTGTTGCAGTTATTATTGCTATCATCATTGTTGGATAGGATAGAGAGAAATGGAGAGAGGAGGGGAAGTCAGAGAAGGGGAGAGAATACAGATACCCGCAGACCTGCCCCACCGCCCATGAAGCGACTCCCCTGCAGGTGAGGAGCCAGGGGCTCAAACCAGGATCCTTATGCCAGTCCTTGCACTTCGTGCCATGTGCGCTTAACCCGTTGTGCTACCACTCGACTCCCTATTGAGCTTTTTCTAACCTCTAGTCTGCATGCAGTTTCTTCGTACACTACAGAGTTAACTTAGCCAGAAGATCTTAAACAAGGCAAAGGGGTAACTTATTAGTTCCTGAATAAAGATAGTGTCCCAACCTCACCAATGTGTCCTGGAACCTCACCTCTCCAGAGCCCTACCCCAACTAGGGAAAGATAAAAACAGGCTGGGGGTCTGGATCAACCTACCAATGCCCATGTCCAGCAGAGAAAGAATTACAGAAGCCAGACCTCCTACCTTCTGCATGCCAAAAAAACTTTGATCCAGTGGGGGAGAAGTGACAGGAAGAAGAGGACAAGAGGGTTCTAAACTCCAATTCTGTCAGCACACAAAGAGAGAGCACTAAAAGGAGAGAGATATTTGGATGTAGTGATAGGGTTATGTGTGGCTTGGAAGGGAAGAGAGTGCTGGACCTGGAAGATAAAGGGGGTAATCATGTACAAAAGTAGACAGATAGTTGTAGAGATGACAGTTAACCCATGTCTGCAACCTAGGGAGAACCGTGGTAGTTTGTAATGGAGGGGCAAGGGATTCAGAACTTTGGTGGTGGGAATGGTGTGGAATTATACCCCTGTTGACATGTAATTTTGTAAATCAATAGTGAATCACTTATAAAAATAAAAATAAAAAATAAATATTGAACCCAGTGGGGGGAAAAGATGGTGTACCATAGTCAGGTTATGACACTTGGGGATGGGAATGGAAAACGAAAGGAAGCAGCTGTTTTGTGTAAGTTGCTTCTGCTTTGAGTTTACATCCTGCAGTTTTGCTGGCAGGCCCTTCTAGTTATCATGCACGAGTTTCACATATTTCAGGGCCGGGATTATCTCTACCTTGTCACAAAGACAGGATAGATATTTTGGTTGAGTATTCTGACATCAGAGTGAAGCCTTGGGTTAGTGTCTTCTCAGGGTCTAGTGTGTCTCTGAAAAGTAGGATAAATACTAATATTGTCTTCCTGGGATATCTGGGAGAATTAGAACAATTAACACAGGAAAAAATATCCTTCACAAGATGCAAGACAGGGCCATTGATCTATAATGGTTTGTTCTTGATATGACTGTTATTATTTATGCTAGTCACTGAGCCACCTCTAACTTGGTTGCAGGGGAGTCTTCTCTAAACCTCCCCATTAGGTCAAATTTTCCTGGGATAGGGCTCTTCAAGGTTGACTTTTCTTTGGTACAATTCCTCACACTCACTGTTCTATGTAACTCTGTGTAACTTTTTAATTAGCACTCTTTTTTTTTTTTTTTCTGATTCCTAGAGTGTGAGGTCTAAGATAGTGAAGAGTGTGATCTATGTTAGGGAAATTGTGGTTTTCTTTTTTTCATTGTAACCAGATAAAAACTAGAGCCAAGACAAGAAATAAAAGTGAATGAGTTAATAAATCAGTTAATACAGAAACTAGGAAATAGGAAACACAATCTGACGTGAAAGAAACAAAATTCGGGAGTACATAGCATAGATAACATAATGAGACCTCATGCCTGAGGCTCCGGAAGTCTCAGGTTCAATCACCAAGACCACCATAAAGCAGAGCTGATATATGCTCTGGTTAAAAAAAAAAAAAAAAGGGGGCAGCATGCTCAAAATAATTTATAACTTGGATGAGATTGGGCTGGAGAAGCTAATTTGACTTACTTACTTAGAAGGTGATCTTAGATTCTGCTGCCTGTTTGTTGGTCACTGTAACACAAACAGACCAAGTAACACACTTAGTTAAATCTCAGCTGAGGTCCTAGCCAGCTTGGAAGTGCAGAGTATGTGCTTATACATAAATAGATGCCTACATATATGTGTATCTTATACATCTACATGGCTCACATCTAGAATTGGTTCTGAAGAAACTAAACTTTTTTTTCCCTGCCAACAGGGTTATCACTGGAGCTTGGTGCCAACATTGCCACTTTCCTTCCTTCCTTTCTTTCTTTCTTTCTTTCTTTCTTTCTTTCTTTCTTTCTTTCTTTCTTTCTTTCCTTCCTTCCTTCTTTCTTTCTTTTCTTTCTTCCTTCCTTCTTTCCTTCCTTCCTTTCTTTCTTTCTTTTCTCCTTCTCCTTCTTCTTCTTCTCCTCCCCCTCCTTCTCTTCTGCCTCTTCCTCCTCCTTCTCCTTCTTTGATAGGGCAGAGAGAAATTGAGAGGGAAAGGGGAGATAGAGGGAGAGAGGGAGAGAGAGACACCTATAGCACTGCTTCACTGTTAGTCAAGCATCTCCCCTGTAGATGGGGAGTGGGGAGGCTCCAGCCTATGTCCTTGTGAATGGTAATATGTGCTTTTAACCCAGTGCATCACTGCCTAGGCTCCTATTAACTTCTAATAAGATGAAAATTAAATAGCATCAAGTAAAACAATCAGGCTTAATCAGAGCATAAGTGAAAATGTACAACAAGTAGATTAAAGAGCAGCTAGGAAAAAGTATATAAACGAACAATTTTAAGATAAAGGAGATATTAGTAAGCATTTTTTCCCATCAGCATTATTGCTAGGGCTCTGTGCCTGCACAAATAATACACTACTCCCCTTCATGATTTTCCTTCCTTCCTTCCTGATTCTTTCTCCCTCCCTCCCTTCCTTTCTTTCGTCCTCCTTCCTTCCCTCTATTTCTTACTCTCTCTTCCTATCTTTCTTTTTTTTTTTTTTTTTGGTTTTTTAATGGAGAAGCAGTGGGAAGAGAGAGGGAGAAAGAAGGAAAGGCACTTGTAACTTGTGAAATGAGATGGGGCTCTCTTAGTGAAAGAAACTGAACACACTTTTTCAAGAATTTACTCAAAAATGGGCCATGGAAGAGCTGTTTACTGTTTACTAAATACGCAAATAAAATAATTAAAGCTTAAGGAAATTTAAATAATAATTCCACACCAGTGACTTCAAAACTAGCATCATACCACCTGAGTGGAACCACAAAAGACCAAAAGCCAGGAATACATTCTCATGTTATCAACTTTCTCTTTTTAATTCTGAAATTCTGGCGCTTTTTCTGCCTCAGTTCCTCCATATTATAAACGCTGATATGTTGGCAGCTAATCAAGTAATGATTGGAAAGTGCTTAAAGATTAAATATTCTTGAAAGAGAAGTAGGGTACAGGTGCAAAGTAAAAGAAAAATTTTAAATGTTCCCCACAAACCGAAAAAAAAAAAACTTCTTGGACTGTGTTTACCCAAGAACAAAGCATTGCAACACAGTATAAAAAAAGCAGGGAAAGGAGTTACCTGGGGTTTATTCATCTTTATTATTTCTTTGTTATTTCTTACTATAGACCCTAAGTGCTTTCTTGAAGCATAAAATGGAACACAAAGGAAAGAGACTGTGGGTAAATGATGAAGGGGGAGTATTACAGAAATATAGCCATACAAAACACAAATAAAACGTAAATTCTAGCAACTGGGAATGGGGGGAAAAAAAACTTTTTTTAAAAAAAATTGTAATTGCTTACGGGGATTTATGCCTGCACAATGAAACCACGATTCCTGGTAGACTTTTTTTTTTCTTTTTTCTTTCTATTTTATTAATTGATAGGACAGAGAGAAATTAAGAGAGGAGGGGGAGATAGAGAGACCCCTACAGACCTGCTTCACTATTCCTGAAGCATCCCCCCTGCAGGTGGGGAACAGGGCCTAACCTGTGTCCTTGTGCATGTTTGCAACTGGGTGTACCAACATCAGGCCCCCTAAGCAATCTTTTTCAAAGGAGAAACATAGGTATCCCATAAACATTGGATTTAAAAGATAAACACAGACTTGACCCTCAGAGAAGGGAAATGCAGCAGTCCTCAACAATGTGAGTGATGTATTTTTGGAGATGCCACAGAACAGCATTCATTTATATTAAAAAAAAAAAAAGTATTGACTAAAGCTTTCTCTGCCAGATGATAAGCCATAAAACAACAACAACAACACCATCAAAGGTCTAGTCTTTGTTTAGCACTCATTGTTCAGGAAAGGAAATGAACATTAGTGAGTGGGACACATTCAAAAAAGAACTAACTACAGACAGTTCTAGGGAAAAAGAGAGGTTGTGGGGATAAAGGAACCTGCTAGTAGAAATGTCAGTTGGTCCAACCCCTGTGGAGAGCAGTCTGGAGAACCCTCATAAGGCTAGAAGTGGATCTACCCTATGACCCTGCAATTCCTCTCCTGGGAATATATCCTAAGGAGTCAAACACACCCATCCAAAAAGATTTGTGTATACCTATGTTCACAGCAGCACAATTTGTAATAGTCAAAACCTGGAAGCAACCCAGGTGTCCAGCAACAGAGGAGTGGCTGAGTAAGCTGTGGTCTATATACACAAGAGACTACTACTCAGCTGTTAAAAATGGTGATGTCACCTTCTTCACCTTATCCTGGATATTGTTTAAAGCACTGATGCAGGTCTCTCTCTCTCTTGCACCCTTCTCAGTTTCTCACTGTCCTGAGCATCACACAGACCAAACAAGTACTCTGGTAACTCTCCTTTCTCTCATAAATAATCAAATCACTTGAGGGGATAATTTATTATTATTATTACTGTTACTACTATTATTAATAGTAGTGATTAACTGGTACTTGTTTACAATATTATGAAACTTCAAGAGTATCATTTCACACTGCTCCCACAGCCAAAGTTCTGTACCTCTCCAACATAACTACCATAGTTCTCAGGAAGTCTTTCGATTTACTTTATTTATATAGATGCTTTGGCTATCTATAGTCCACATATGAGCAAATCCATCTGATACTGGTCTTTCAACTATTAATTGCCTTTTACCTCTTTACTTATAAATGTCTGTTAAGAGAAGGATGCCACGAATGAGTGAACAGACGGATGAATGAATAGCAAACACAGTTGCATAGGTCCAGCAGGATTACACAAAGGTCAGCTCTCAGGAAGGACAACAGTGTCATCCCAGAGCAATAATTTCACACATACCTATTACGTCACCCTGCAGAAAATGGTGCTGACTAAATGCTCACTCTAGAAAGAAAGTTGTTCTCTGTCTTAGGGAAGGGAGAATGAATGCAAAGAGGCCTTGTATCCCTTGACGCTTGTCCTACCACCCAAATGCCTTCATCTTCCAATGTCCCCATGTGTAACCTCAGGTTTTCTACTCTCTGATGGGTAAGGTGAACATGAATTTTTTTTTCCAATTCCACAGAGAGATGGGGATAATGAACAAGATGATGTATATATCCACAGAGAAATGGTGTCGGATTGGGAAGACCATGCTTCCACAAAACAGCACAAAACACATACTCAAAACACCGCACCTATATCAGATATCTCAGGGAGGAGTATGTGTAGGGGGTGGTGGTATTGGGGGGATCCTCAAATTTCTAATCTTCCATCTAATCAGACAGCAGCCTGTGATGGAGCTCATCATTACATATGGCCTATTGACAGTTGGTGACAACTTTACATCATTGCATATGGCCCTTTACAGTTGACAGCTGTCAGCCAGGCAAGTTCACATACGTCACTTCACAATCACATGGCACCACAAAGAATGGGGTGAGAGTCTAGGCCAACATGGCCCAGATCTATCTCCAAAGAACCATCCCATCAGCAAGGAAGACAGTTTACTCACAGAGGAAAAATATAAGCACAGAGTCCCAGCTTCTCCAGTTAACCTCAGGCTCTAGTTCTTAGACACCAAAATATATTTCTGCAGATAAACACAAAGTTTTTTTTAAATTATATTACCGATTGGATAGAGAAAGAGAAGAAATAGAGAGGGATGAGGGAGTTAGAGAGAAGGGAAGAGAAAGACACAGCAGATTTGCTCCACTATTCATGAAGCTTCCCCCCTTGCAGATGGAGACCAAGAGCTTGAACCTGGGTCCCTGTGCATTGTAACATCTGCACTAACCCAGGTGCACCACTGCTTGGCCCCCTACATATTTGTTGTTGTTATTATTATTATCTTACTCAATTCTTTTAGAGAACTCCTTCTGACCCTATCAAGTATCTGCTTTCTCGTACTAGTGCTTTTTCTTCCCTTTCCATCCATATTAATATTCTCCATCAAACAGGGAAATGGTGTTGTGACATTTAGACCAGAAGGAGACTGTACCGTAGCATGAAGTAGGCATGGCTCATCTTTGAACTCAAGCAAGCACTGTCTTTACATTCAGTGAGGGAGAGATCCTTTGGAGTTAGGAAACAACAGCTCAATCACAAAGATTGGAAGACTTCAGAAATCTATCTGAATTGCTTCTATTGAAAACCATTTCTGGTTTACAGTAAGGCAGAACAGAGTTGGCATCAGCGGGAAGTGAAAGTTGAAAGTCTATCATACAAAGGTTGCTTTACACACACACACACACACACACACACACACACACACACACACACACACACACACACACCTACTAGGCAGAATCTTCTCCAATGTAATTTATTTGCGTAGCAGATTTCATGCTATTATTGCAGTATTAAAAAATTATCTTTATTTATTTGATAGATTCAGCCAGAAATTGCTAGGAAGGATGGGAGGTATAGATAGGAAGAGAGACAGAGAGACACTTGCAGCACTGCTTCACCATTCTTTGGGGGCCTGGGAGCTTGAACCCAGCTCCTTGTGTACTGCAACATGTGTGCTCAACCAGGTGCACCACCTGGCCCTTATTGAAGCATTTATGTGCTCACAGTCAAGGAGGTCTCTTGTAGTGCAAGAGTCACTTGTAGCTGTATTACCCCAGTGTGTGGAACAGAGCACTTGAGACACAGTTTAAATATGTCAAAAAGATGATTTTTCCATGAATACTGGCAGGAAGAAAAAAATGACACTGCAGTTGTTCTTAGAACAGAGAAGTTAGATTTCCTGAAAGGTGTAGACACTGTAAGATTTTGTTAGGCAGGGAGTCGGGCGGTGGCGCAGTGGGTTAAGCGCACGTGTCGCAAAGCGCAGGGACCGGCATAAGGATCCCGATTAGAGCCCCTGGCTCCCTACCTGCAGGGGAGTCACTTCACGGGCGGTGAAGCAGGTCTGCAGGTGTCTATCTTTCTCTCCCCTCTCTCTCTGTCTTCCCCTCCTCTCTCCATTTCTCTCTGTCCCATCCAACAACAAAGCAACATCAACAATGGCAACAATAACCACAACGAGGCTGCAACAACTAGGGCAACAAAAAGGGGGAAAAATGGCCTCCAGGAGTGGTGGATTCATGGTGCAGGCACCAAGCCCAGCAATAACCCTGGAGGAAAAAAAAAAAGATTTTGTTAGGCAGTAGCCTTTTTCAAGTACTGAAACACATTGGAATTAAAAAATCTTTTAAAATCTTTTTATTATTATCTTTTTTATTTATTGGATAAAGACAGTCATCAATCAAGAGGGAAGAAGGAAATAGAGAGGAATTGAGAGAGGGACAATTTCAGCCCTTCATCACCACTCACAAAGCTTTCCTCCTGCAGGTGGGGGCTGGAGGCTCAAACCTCAGTCAGTCCTTGTCCATTATAATATGCTCAGCCAGGTGTGCCACCACATATCCCCAGAAAATCTGAACAAAGGGTAATGTGGGCAACTGTTTTTTTCAAAACTCTACAGTAATTTAGATTTTAAAAAATCATCCCTTAAAATGTAGAATGTTGATTCATTCAAAAATACAAAGAAAATTACTTAGAAATTATCACTGAAGGGACTGGGCAGTGACACATCTGCTTGTGCACATTTAAAAAACTCTTTATTTATTTATTGAATAGAGATAGCCAGAAATTGAAAGGGAAAGGAATGACACAGAGGAAGAGAGACAGAGAGACACACCTGCAACACCTCTTTACCACTCGTGAAGCTTTCCCCCTGCAGGTGGAGACCAGGGACTCAATTGAGTCCAATTGATTTTTCCTAGAGGATGTATCTCTGGTCTAATAAACTTACTTTAGACACCCTGGGATTCCTCTGAGCATTCCCAAGAAATCTAAACCAGAGGCACTTGAGACAGACAGACCCAGAAATCTAAACACGTATTCTGGTTCTCATAATGATGTCTCTTTCCACGCTGGAAGTGATCGATTCAATTCCACACCTGTAATCTTCTCTAGATCAACTTAACTTCTGAGTATGGTGGTAAAAAAAAAAAAGAAAAAAAAACCAACAGGTGTGACTGAACTTCCTGGAGTTGGCCATTCTATCTTTCAGCATTAGAATGCTCAAGAGAATACTACACAGCAGAGTTTAAGAGCAGCCACAAGTCTAGTAAGTCAGCTGAGCCTGGCATAAGGACTAATAAGACTTTTGTAATTAAACACAGCACAATTTAAGATAAATAACAAGCCTGAGCCCTCCATTCTGAGCAAACTGGGTATTTAAGAAATTACCCAAGTTCAATCATATCCTAAATTTTTATGAAACTGATAAAATTTGAATGTTTTCTTATTAACTACCAGAAGTAGACTATGATAGGAAAAAAAAAACTGTTTCAAAATGTGGATGTCAGAGATACGATCTATTTATTATTTTACAGAGCTGGGGCCTCACACGTGTATGACTTCACAGCTCCCAAGTGCTTATCGATTCAGAAACATGCAATAGCATTAAAGTTTCCTCCAGTGCTTTAGCACCTCCCATTTGGTATTCAGGATTGAACCTGGGCCACCCACATGGCACAGACATAGAGTTTAGAGTACAGGGATGTCATCCCATCACCTCACTCACTAGTCTGATGACAGTTTTTAGCCTTCCAATATAAATACTTTGCCCATTACAACATAATAAAATAGCTGCCACTTATTGTTTTGTCTCTTCTGTTCTGACAGTCTGCTATGCTCTAAGAAATCTACATGTGAGCAAAAATTCCAGTCTTCTTTAAGGCGACAACCCAGTCCCTGTTGAACTGCTATGGTTGAATAATCTTCAAAGGAGTGAACAAAGCGTGTACTTTCTCACAGTCAAATCTATAGCAGGCTCACAAGCCTCTCCATGAGAAAAAGGGCACAAAAAAAAGTACAGGTTCTGTTTGATTTTCCCAACGTAAATGTAATGTTTTCCATCTTACAAATCCCACTTAATACTATCTCACCCCCCCACCGTCAACACTATAATGAGAAAAGGGGGGAAGAAAAAAAAGGAGAAGAGGAGGAGAGAAAGAAGAAGAAGGATGAGGAGGATGTGAAGGAGAAGAAGGAGGTGAAGGAGGAGAAGAAGGCAGAGAAGGAGGAGGAGTAGAAGAAGAGGGAGAATGAGAAGGAAGAGGAGGAGAAGAAGGTGGAGAATGAGAGATAGGAGAAGAAAGAGGAGGAAGAGGAGGAGGTGAAGGAGCAGGAGAAGGAGGAGGAGGTGATGAAGAGGAGCTGGAGGAGGAGGAAACCTCCTGCATGCATTTGTAAAAATGAACACATGCCCCAGAAAAACAGGCTTATTTCTCTCATCCCAGAGAGGAACATTTCTGTTGTGGCAGCCTTATGGAGAATAGGAGGACAATGAAGTAAATGAATTTCCTTAATACTGACCTTCTAAGAATGAGAGCAAAGTCCTATGAAATTGCATCTCTACTATCAAAGCCCCAAACAGCTGCTGTTCCAATTTGCCACACTTGCTTCAGTTTTTATATAAGAGAGTGTGTCTAGTTTCACAGGTAATTCGTTGCCTTGAGCACAAGTAACTTACAGTCACTGAATGAAAAGATTCGCTTTGGTGAATTAAAAGGGAACCATTACTCCAAAATAAACAAAATGCAGG
This sequence comes from Erinaceus europaeus, assembly GCF_950295315.1. Taxonomy (NCBI): domain Eukaryota; kingdom Metazoa; phylum Chordata; class Mammalia; order Eulipotyphla; family Erinaceidae; genus Erinaceus; species Erinaceus europaeus. The sequence continues at coordinate 61,347,006 of NC_080168.1, forward strand.
CAAAAAAAAAAGTTAAGGGGATTAATAGACAAGTGTTTCATCTATTTCTGCATTTAATTTGATGTTGTGAAAACTCTGGGCATCGGAAAATATACCTCTTTTATTCCTGTAAGTCTGGAAGATCTGACTTTCGTGGGGAAAGAAAACAGTTGAGGTGGGGAGGGAAGTGTTGCATTCAGTATCTATGTTTAAGAAAGAAAGAAAAAAAAAGGTTGACCATAACCTGAGGCCTCAGCTCCTGCAGAGAGCCTGTTGTTATGAAAGTGAGGTGCCCCACAAGATCTAATCATAGCACTAAACCTTGTTACAAGCCCTTTTACAGCTCCAATATCTGGGTTACATGGAAACACGCTGGAGAGCCTCCTTGTACTATGAAATAAATGTCATTCTGACTGGCATCCTCTCTTCCAGCAAGTAATTTCCCTCCGCTGATAAATCGATACAGCAAAAACAAATGAGAACGCACAATGGGCACAGTGAGGATTACATTTTTATTCATTTCAGAGCCCCTGCAGCCAAGTTTTTTTTTAAGCACAATAGCAGAAAATGATGCACTTGAGCTGGGAAACAAGAGAGAGACATAGAGACTTTGAGATAAGGAAAGAAAGACAAAAAAAAAAAAAACACAGAAAAGAAAGGGGAACAAAGAACATGTCCAGACACACAAAAAAGTCCACACCAAGCACTTCAGACAGGAGGAACTTTTTGTCAGAGAATAAGATTAATATTTGAACCCCTGTCTACCTCCTCACAGCAATGGTAGGAAAGCGCAGGTGTGTATTCCTTTCTAAAATTTATTTATTTAGTTAGTTATTTTTCTTTTACTTCTTTAGTCTGTACTGCAGCAGATAATTTGAAACAAAGGATCTAAGATCTTACTTTTCTTGGATTGACTATTTATGTCAACATAGGACCCACACCTCAAAAACTTAGCTACAAAACCCAGAACTAGAACTGGTAGAAACGACAATCATCTGTCTTTTCTTCATCTCTAATGTCTCCCTCAAGTCATTTATGATTTTCCTTGGTTTTGAAGCAAAGAAGGAAAGGGCAAAGACAAAAGACAAGCAGGAAGGCTCTATTAGCCAAAAGAATGAAAAATTTAAATATTGGTGTGTTAAAGCCCCAAGTAACTAATGGAGTGAGTTATGCCATGAAAGCAATGTGGTGCATGCTTAAAAGTCTAAAAGAAAACATGTCAGATTTTTTTTTTAAATCTTTACATAAAACTATAACATAAAACCTTTACAAATTCCAATTTCCTACGAAGGAATAACATTATATTTTCTGCTATTTACCAAAGCACTTAATTATTTTTTATCAGGGAATTAATGGTTTACAGTTGACAGTTAAGTAAAATAGTTTGTACATGAGTAACATTTCTCAGTTTTCCACATAACAATTCAATCCCCATCATGATCCAGGACCTGAACCCTATCCCCCCCCCCGAGAAAAAAATACCATCTCCAGTCCAAGTTCTTCTTTTTTGTTTCCCCTTCTGTTCTTAATTTTCAACTTCTGTCTGTGAGTGAGATCATTCCATATTCATCCTTTTCTTTCTGGCTTATCTCACTTAAAAGCTCTATCCAAGATTAAGTGAAGAAGTGAATTTACCATTTTAAATAGCTGAGTAGTATTCCATTGTATATATATACCACTGCTTATTCAGCCGCTCATCTGTTGTTGGGACACCTGGGTTGCTTCCAGGTATTGACTATTACAAATTGTGCTGCTATGAACATAGATATACACAGATCTTTTAGGATGGGTGTGTTTGGTTCCTAGGATATATCCCCAGGAGAGGAATTGCAGGATGATAGGGGGGTCATAGAGTAGGTCCACTTCTAGCCTTCTGAGAGTTCTCCAGATTGCTCTCCACAGTGGTTGAACCAATTTACATTCCCAAAGACAGATAGCCTAACACTTAATTCTTTTTTTTTTGTTTGTTTGTTTGTTTTTAAATTTTAATTTATTTATTCCCTTTTGTTGCCCTTGTTGTTTTATTGTTGTAGTTATTATTGTTGTCGTTGTTGGATAGGACAGAGAGAAATGGAGAGGGGAGGGGGAAGACAGAGAGAGGGAGAGAAAGAGAGACACCTGCAGACCTGTTTCACCGCTTGTGAAACGACACCCCTGCAGGTGGGGAGCCAGGGCTTGAACCAGGATCCTTATGCGGGTCCTTGTGCTTAGCGCCACCTGCGCTTAACCCGCTGTGCTACAGCCCGACTCCCCGAACACTTAATTCTTAATGCAAACACCTGCCATCCCCAAGATATGACTTTGGCAAAAGGTTAGTTTCTTAGAAAGGAACCTGGACTCAGAATGGAGATGATCTCTGAGACAAAGGCTTCTCCAAGGCGGGGATCCTTTCAATGGAAAAGTGTGAATCTGCATGCCTCTAGAGCAACCTCATTCCTAACTCATGCTTCCTTTCTTCTTTTCTTTTTTTTAAATATTTATTTATTTATTCCTTTTGTTGTCCTTGTTGTTTTATTGTTATAGTTATTGTTGTTGATGATGTTATTGTTGAACAGGACGGAGAGAAATAGAGAGAGGAGGGGGAAGATAGAGAGGGGGAGAGAAAGATAGAAACCTGCAGATCTGCTTCACCACTTGTGAAGTGGTGTGGAGCCAGGGCTCAAACTGGGATCTTTATGCTGGTCATTGTGGTTTGTGCCACCTGTGCTCAGCCCACTGTGCTACCTTCTGATTCTCTCCTTTCTTCTTTTCAAGTGCTCTCTGCCTTTGCAAAGCTATTTAAGAATAGATAGAGGGCTTTGGAAGTTGAGCTAGCACAATGGTTATGCAAAGTGGCTTAAAGGCCTGAGACTGACATTTCAAATTCAATCCTTACTTCTACCAGAAGACAGTTCAGGAGTGCTCTTGTTAAAATAAATAACATAAATTGACTTTGTGACTGGGGAGATAGCATAGTGGATAAAGCGCTAAACTCACAACTTTGATTTCTAATATCAGATATATTAGAGTGATACTTTAATATATTTTTCTCTCCTCTCTCTCAAACATAAACACATCTAAACCAAAAAAAAAAGAAAGAGAGAAAAAGAAGAAAGAAAGGAAGGAAGGAAGAGAGAAAGAAAGAAGGAAAGGAAGAAAGGAAGGAAGGAAGGAAGGATGGAAGAAAGAAAGAAAGAAAGAAAGAAAGAAAGAAAGAAAGAAAGAAAGAGAGAGAAAGGCTGGTGGCTGGTGTCACACCAGATTGAGTGCACACACTGGGTTCAAGTCCCAGTCCCTACCTGCAAGGGGGGAAGGGTGGCTTCAAGAGTGGTGAAGTATAGCTGCAAGTATTTCTCTGTTTTTCTCTCTCTCTCTCTCTATCCCACCCTTCCACTCGATTTCTGGCTGTCTGTACCCAATAAATAAATAAAGATGATTAAAAAAAAATTTTTTAAGACAGAATGAAAGAACAAAATAAAGGAAGGGAGAAAGAAAGGGGGGGTAGATCTAGGCACATATGTTCATGAAGTAAGTAACTCAGAATTGCTGGGTTCATGTGTACAGGAGGCATACATGCCATTAGTACATTTCTTTGGTGAATTCACCTTCTTCACCCCATCTTGGATGGAGCTTGAAGGAATCATGGCAACAAAGATAAATCAGAAAGAAAAGGATTAATATGGGATGATCTCATTCATAGACAGAAATAAAAAAACAAGATCAGAAGGGTAATCACTAAGCAGAACTCGTACTGGAATTGGTGTGCTACACCAAAGTAAAAGTGAGGTGGAGGGAGGGTTCAGGTCTTGGAACATGATGGCAGAGGTGGACCTATTGGGGCTTTAATTGTTATGTGGAAAACTGGGAAATGTTATGCTTGTACAATCTACAAGGTACAATATATTCTTAGGATCTGTGGTGACGCAGTATATTGGCGACCATGGATGGAAGTCCCGACACAATGCTGAGGTCAGCCTTGGTGACAGAGTATGCATTGTAATATGTGTGCTCAACCAGGTGTGCTCCAAAACCCTATTATTTTCTACTCTTTCTTCCAGTGAGAATTCTAAATCAGTGTTTCATCTACTCTTGATATCATATGTGATTGCTTTTAAGTTGAATAGTGTTACTATCCATCCTGTCCTCTAAGTACTTGGACTGCTAGATGCTTCCTCTTCTTTTTTCTTTATTTTAGGAGGATTAATGGCTTACAGTCAACAGTAAAATACAATAGTTTGTACATGTGTAACATTTTTCAGTTTTCCACATAACAATTCAACCCTTCTAAGTCCTCCTCTGCCATCATGTTCCAGGATGCTTCTTTTTAATTAAAAAAAAACTATTTTATTTATTTAAGGTGGAGGAGGGGGAGGTAGAGAAGCGGGGAGAGAAAGAGAGACACCTGCAGACCTGCTTTGCCACTTGTGAAGCTTTCCCCCTGCAGGTGGGGACTGGAGGCTAGAACCTGGGTTCTTGCACATGTTAACATCTGTGGTCAAGCAGGTACACCACTACCCGGTCCTAGTGGGTGCTTTTTACATATCGTTTTACTCCTTCATCACTCTGATCCACTGACTCATCAAGTTGACCACTTAATAAATGGTAGGAGAGACTAGGAGATGGCTCAGTGGGTAAAGCACATGCTTTACCATGTTCAAGCCTAAACATCACAAGGGGGCAACATGAACAATACTAGGTAAACTCCATAAATAGTACAGTGGTACTTTGGAGTCTCTCTCTCTCTCTCTCTTCCTCCCTCCCTCCCTCTTTCTCTCTCTCTTTCTCACTCTGCTGCCTCTCTATCTCAAAAACACAGAATAGAAATTGGGCCAGGGACATGACTGAGTGATCATTCCTCCAGTATCTCATATTTTCAAAAAAAGTAAATAACTAAGGAAGCATATCACATCAGTGCTTTCTCTGTAAACAGGCTTGAACAATAAGTGAAATGGGAAAAATAAGTAAGGTTAAAAAAGTATCCAGATGTGTTCTCCTGATCCCGTCATTCTTTCCCGTATCTTTAATAAACAAGAATTAGATAGTCGCCTTCTGTAAAACTTGCAATAATGTTTTCTCTAATTACCCCCACTACCTGCCCCCCCAATTTAATATAGCAAAAATGGTGTGTATATATATATATATATATAGTTATGGCTTTTGCATAAATAAAATATATATATATATTTGTTGTCTCCTAACAAACCCTCTTCCTCTTCCACCACCACTAATATGAGGTGCCATTGTCACCTTTTGAGAATACCTGGGCGGGGGACAGGTGGTGGTGCACCTGGTTAAAAGTGCACATACAACGGTGCACAAGGTTCAAGCCCCTGGTCCCCCACCTGCAGGGGGGGAAACTTCAAAAGTGGTGAAATAGAACTGCAGGTGTCTTTCTGTCTCTCTGTCTCTCTCCCTCTGCTGTCTCTACCCAATGACTAATTAATTACTTAATTAATAAAAAATAGAGAAGCTTTTAAAAAGAGAATACCTCAGTTAATCCTTGTTAGGGAGACAAACAAGTTCCTACTTGTAGCATTGGGTCTGATCTCCCTTGAGAAAGTGAGCTGAAATTCAGTTATAAATTTAGGTTTGTCTTTTGAATTTAGATATTCTTTAAGTATGGATCCACCACTGTATAAATGACCTTACTCCAAATCTAAAACAGACCTCTGAGGTTGGAATAATATATCCATCTATCTTACATACACATATGATAGTTTACAAAAGCTGCCTGAGAACTTACAAAGCTGTTTAAGGAAAAGAAGTAAGGGGCATAGAGAATAAAGTGGAATTGTTTCCAATTAAAGCAGCCAGGGAATTAGGTAGGTGGAATGTAATTATCTGCATTGGAGTTTGGCCAGGCTTCTGGGCTCTTTTGAAAAAAAAGGGGGGGGGGGGCTCCGTGATCTTTAATGAATAAAGAGGTAGGTCCAAGTTTAACATCTCATCGAATGAAAAATGAAAATAAGATTTTGAAAAGTCCTTTCCTGGAACACAAGTGGCATTCTTCTTCAACAAATTTGAAACTGCTGATAAGTCCCATGGTTCGGTTTAAAGTTATTTCACAAAGCAATGCCTTGGAAATGGGAGTGTTGCAGAAGGGACAGTAAAATAGATCCAGCAATCAATGAATGAGACACAAGTTAAGACAAAAAAAAAAAGTCAAATCGGCTGCACTTTGAGAAAAAAGTTTCAGTTAAGTCATACCACTGGATATCCAATATCGAAGAAGTCAGTTTATATTTGTGTTTTTTTTTTTTTTTTTTTTTGAGGATGGGTGGAGGGAAGATTGAATTGGAGAAGTGATTCTTAAAGCAGGTTACTTTAGTTCAAATAGTGTACAACCCCAAGACCTAACCACCACCAAGATTGGTGTAATGAAAACTGATCTCTTTTGCAAACTCAGAAACCAAGATGTGAGCGGGATAAATGTAACCAGACACGAGATCCTTCATAATCAGGGCAGAATGAAGATGTGAATGGAGTCTACGTTTGAGATGCCTTCTCTTCCATCACACACCAGGATTCAAGTGTTGGACACCTTTTAGTTTAACTTTCATTTAATCTCAGGCTTTCCTTTCAGGGGTCTGAAGGGAGTGAAAAAATTCCCCTGATTCATTTCTCCCACCCTCTTTCATGACTTGACCAGGAAGATGAAAATGTGGATCCTTTAATTACCATGCAGAGCCAAAGGCTTGTTGCCCTTTGATATGAAAATCCCACTTCTGTGACAGCCTTCTCCCTGGCCCTTCCCCTTCCAGTTGTCCACCAGGAATTTTAAGTAGCTTTGTTGCTAGCTGATAGCAGTATTCACTGGGGGCTCTTTCCTGCTAAGTTTTCTTTCTTTTCTTTTCTTTCTTTTTTTATTTTAAGTTTTACTCTGTTACTATGTTGCTTTCACCAAATTGGAGGAGTTAAAAGCACAGGAAGGAGGCAGGAGGAAAAGGGATTGAAGGAAGGAAGAAGAAAGGGAGGTCTACTGAGAATAAATAGCACTGAGGATCCGGAGGCACTGCAACACACACACACACACACACACACACACACACACACACACACACACACACCTGCCTTGGATACTCACCCCCTTATTGTCATCTGCCTGCTGGATGACTCCCGGCTTTGCTATAATTATTAATTGCACTTGTCAACTGTCATTAATTCCTCTTTAGCATCCCTGTCTTTGAGTATTTAGACAGAACAGCCTGGCTGAGCTCATTGTTTGGAGTCCCTTGAAAGACCCCACTGTGCTTTCTGCAGAGAAATACAATAGAGCACTTTTCTCTTTAACCCTTTGGAAAGTGTGAAGAGGAGGAGGAGCCTAGTGAGGTTGGGGGGTGGGGAAGTGGTTTTTGCTTGGGTCTGGGGGTACACACAGTCAGATGGTTTCTGAAACCTGATTCAAAAAAGTTTCTTTTCCAACAGACAGCTGGTATATATTTAAGTGGAAAAGTCAGAGAAGGTCCTTGGGAAAAATTGAATTATCCAAATTAGTATCACTGAATTTGAAGCCTGTTCTCACTTTAGTCTATGCTTCATACTTTGCTGGAGTTGCTTTTCTTTGTTAGTTTTCTCATTTTTTATCATCTTTATTTATTTATTTATTAGATAGAGAGCCAGAAGTTGAGAGGAATGAGGAGACAGAGAAGGAGAGAAACAGAGAGACACCAGAACACTGCTTCATCACTTGCAAAGCTTTCTCCCCTCAGGTGTGGAATGGTGTTGCTTGAACTCAGGTCCTTGTTCATTGTAATGTGAGTGCTTAACCAGGTGGTCAACCCCGACACCCTTTTTTTTTTTTAAAAAAGATTTTATTTATTTATTAATGAGAAAAGTAGGAGGAGAGAGAAAAGGAGCTGGACATCAGTCTGGTACATGTGCTGCTGAGGACTGAACTCAAGACCTCCTGCTTGAGGGTCCCATGCCTTATCCATTGCGCCATCTTTTGGACCACCCAATTGTTTTTAAAGAAGAAATACTTGCATAAATATGATGTGGGTAATTAAAAGGGTTTACTCTCAACGTTTCTGCAGGGGACTTGACTGCTCTACCTTCCTTATAAGTTACGGTTTGAAGTTGAAAGGGACAAACTTTAAGCTCCAGCTCTTATTGAACCTTTCTTCAACCTCTCCCATAAGGATTAGGACTCCTACATAAAAATTGTACTATTGACTGTGTAACTAGTTTTTCTGTACCTCAGTATGAATTTTCTTTCTTTTAAAAAATGTTTCTTAAGTTTATTATTAATAGTATGTTACAAGATGGTAAGATTACAATCATCCTCCTTTCTCCCAATTATAACCACCACAATGCTCACAAACCTTAAAAACACTTTGCTTGCTTCTGTTTTCTTAGGATTTTTTTTTTTTTTTGGCAAGTTCATGTAAATCAGATCTCTAGATCCTGCATATGAGTGAAGCAATCTGGGCCAGGCAGTGGTGCACCAGGCACAAAGATCCAGGTTCCCCCGGTTCCCCACCTGCAGGGGGGGTCGCTTCACAAGTGGTGAAGCAGGTCTGCAGGTGTCTGTCTTTCTCTCCCTGCCTCTGTCTTCCCCTCCTCTCTTTATTTCTCTCTGTCCTGTCCAATAAAATAGAAAAAAAAATGACCTCCAGGAGCATTAGATTTGTAGTGCAGGAACTGAGCCTCAATGATAACCCTGGAGGCAAAAAAAAAAAAAAGAAGAAGAAGAAGAAAAAAGAAAGGAAGGAAGGAAGGAAGGAAGGAAGGAAGGAAGGAAGGAAGGAAGGAAGGAAGAAGCCATTTGGTACTTGTCATTCATCCCTTTACTTATTTCACTAAGCATCATCATCTCTAGTTCCATTCATTTTGTCCCAAATGACACAATCTCATCTCTTTTGATTGCAGAGTAGTATTCCATGGAGTATATATCTGATAATTTCTTTAGCTAGTAATCTGTTGATGTTGCTTCCACTCTTTGGCTACTGTGAATAATGCAACTATGAGCATAGGGCTGTAGATGTCCTTGCTAAGTAGTATATCAGTATTCACTGGATCTGAATGCATTTTCACTTTTACTTTTAGCACCTCATATGGAGAACTAAGTCCTATTTCATCCATGTCTCAGCTGATACATGGAAAAGCTACACAGCTGGGGCTGGATGGTGGTGAACCTGGTTGAGCACACATTTTTCAGTGTGCAAGGACCTGGGTTCAAGCCCCTGGCCCCCACCTGTATGGGGAAAGCTTCACAAGTGGTGAAGCAGTGCTGCAGGTGTCTGTCTCTCTACCTCTATTATCCCTGTCTTCTCAATTTCCAATTTCCAGCTGTCTCTATCTAATAAGCAAATAAAGATAATAAAAAAATTAAAAAAAGAAAAGCCACACAGCTAACATTCTGGTAGTGACACTAAAATAATGACTATGTTTTCATTTGCAATAGAATGTCTAAGGAGCTATTTTATAGAAATTGTCAAGTGCTACAAAATATCCTATTATTTGACCACTATTGGCTCAGAAAACTAAACTGCCTCAACAATACTAAATTTGTTTGGGGTGAAGCTAGAAGAGAGCTCCCTTAGTAGGGTGCATGCTTTGCCATGTGTGTGGCTCAGGATTAATCCCTGATATCAAATGGGAGCATCATGTCAGGAAGGGAAGCTCTGGTGCTATGACATCCCCCTCCCTCTCTGACATAAACAGAATGAAACAATCTGATCTGGAAACAGTGAAACAGTGCATTCATGAGCCCATGGCACTGGAGGAAGGAATTTTTGAGCTTTACAATATCCAGTGATTAGAAATAAGTTCAGAGGGGCCAGGTGGTGAAGCACCTGGTTAAGTGCACACATTAAAGTGTGTAAGGATTCAGGTTCAAGCCTCTGGTCCCCACCTGCAGGGGGAAATCTTCACAGTCAGCGAAGCAAGTGCTACAGATCTCTCTCTCTCTCTCTCTTTCTCCATCTCCTTTTCTATCTAAATATAAATAAGGTCAGAATAAAGACGTTAGTTATTTTCTATAAAACACTGTCAATAATATCATAAAGTAATGCCATGCACTACTAGTTTAACTCATGCAAAAGATTTTGGATCTCTCACTTTGCACAGGAAAAGTTATATGAAATATTCATGAAAACTTAAAGTTTTATGGATCTTTAGAACAAAAATTAATGAAAGTTTTATTATTAGAACTCTTCCCTATAGTCAATAAAATCATGGAGAACACACACACACACACACACACACACAAGCAAGATCAGAGAGAGAGAGAGAGAGAGAATTGAATTGAAGCTTCCTTCAATGTGGTAGGGAGCCAAGCTCAAACCTGGGTTCCTATACATGGCAAAGCAGCGCACTATAAAAGTGAGCTATTTCACAGCCCCAACCTTGCTAACATTTATTAAAGTCTAAATAGGTTCCTTCTATTATTTATGTACATCAATCTGTATATTGCTCAATTTGCAACACACAAAAAATTATTTCTATCTCAATTTTAGAGACATGAAAAGTAAGTAAGAAAAGGTAAAAGAAGTCATCTCAAATCATAAGTCAGAAAGAGAAAGATGAGTATGGGATGATCTCACTCTCAGGCAGAAGTCAAAAAACAAGATCAGAAAAGAACACAGAAGTAGAACCTGAAATGGAATTAGTGTATCACACCAAAATAAAAGACTCTGGGGTGGGTGGGTGGGGAGAATACAGGTCCAAGAAGGATTCAGAGGACCTAGCGGGGGTTGTATTGTTATATGGGAAACTGGGGAATGTTATGCATGTACAAACTATTGTACTTACTGTTGAATGTAAAACATTAATTCCCAATAATAAAAATAAATAAATAAATAAACTAGGTAAATAAAAAAGGAACATCACATTAAACCCAAAGCAAATAAAAAATAAGAAGAAAGGGGTGGGGGTGAGATACAGTCTTTTGGTGGTGGGAATGGTGTTTATGTACACTCCTATTAATTAATTTGTAGTCATATAAAGCATTATTTAATTAATATGCGAGGGGAAAATTGATTGTCTTAAACTTTTTTTTTATATTTTATTTATTTTATTTTTGAGAGAAATGCAGAGAGAGAGACACACAGAGAGAAACACCAGAGCACTGCTCAGCTCTGGCTTATGGTGGTGCGGGGGATTGAACCTGGAATTTAGGAGCCTCAGGCATGGCAGTCTGTTTGCATAACTATTATGCTGTCTCCCCCGCCCTGTCTTAAACTTTTTAAAGCACAGACTGGGTCTTTTTAATACAGTGGCTAAGCTTTGACATGTTGACTGTCTCAGAAGCCTAGACCAGGGAGAACAGAAGCAACTGGTGGCACAGCTATATACAAATAATGTCAAAGGACATAAATATGGTGTGTATGATACAGCAAATCCTAACAAAGGGATTTTTCAAAGTTAACCCAATTACCAAATAATGTGATTATAACAATAACTATCCATTGTCTTCTTGAACCCTAAGACAGCAGGAACCTCACATTTCCACTATAGAGTCTTATTTCCCCCACTCCTGGAACCTTAGGGTGAGGAGCACTTTCCTACATGCTTCTCTCAATTCATACCAAGTAATATTGCATCCACTGATCCCAACCTAATCAACGCAATGAGTACCACCTCAGCATGCTTCACTTCAGACTGTGTCCAGAGACTTCAGGTGTGGAATGACAACCCTTCAGCTTCATTACTCGGGTGATACCTTTCCTTTCATAGTATTCTCTAATTCCATTCCAGGCGGTTCACTTCCTAACAAAGTCCCAAAATCTAGATATAGACCAAGGCCCCTGAGATAGAGCTTATGTTCACTCGTATCCATGAACTAGGGCAAAATATATACCCGAAAGCAAAAGTACACAATAGTCTGTAGTGAGTACCCCCAACACTTCATCTGCACTATTCCAGCCATTAGGTCCATGATTGTTAAACAATTTGTTTGGCTTTGTATGTTAACTCTCTTTTCAGCCACCAGGTTTCAGATGCCGGCATGATGCCAACCAGACTTCCCTGGACAGACAACCCCATCAATGTGTCCTGGAGCCCCACTTCCCCAGAGACCCACCTTACTAGGGAAAGAGAGAGGCTGGGAGTATGGATCGACCAGTCAAAGCCCAAGTTCAGCGGGGAAGCAATTACAGAAGCCAGACCTTCCACCTTCTGCATCCCACAATAACCTTGGGTCCATACTCCCAGAGGGATAGAGAATGGGAAAGATATCAGGGGAGGGGAGGGGAGGGGATATGGAAATCTGGTGGTGGGAACTGTGTGGAGTTGTACCCCTCTTATCCTATGGTTTTGTTAATGTCTCCTTTTTAAAATAAATTTAAAAATTAATAAATAAAAAATGTTATGTATGTAAAAAAATCATAGAGCTAGACAACAGCAGTCAAGAAATGAAGTCACCCCCCCTCCACCCAAACTCCACTCTGAATCTCTCCCTAGAACCCTTTTCTCTGAGCTAAGACATCAGCCTCTTGAGGCTCCCATTCACTGGTAATGAACATAAATTTTTCTCCCAGTATTTCCCAAAAGAACAAGAGAGATTGATATATTTGAAACACTTGTCATAAAATGTATGATATAAAATGTGGTGAGCATCTTAGAAACTTGGGATTCAATAAGTTCAAAGTAGAACTGTAGAACCATGAGAGAGAGAGGATGTGGGGCTGGGGATATATGTATATATAAGGAGGGAGAGATCAAGTATGTGATAAAACTTTACAATGAGTGGGGATTTCCCCATGATTCCTTACTCATTACCACTGTATGTAAGTGTTAGATGAATATACGAAAGATTTATTCTGATTTACATGTAGATGCATAGACATATACACACTCATATTGAACTGTTATCATAGTTTAACACATTGTTTATTGGCTATTCGTTGCATACCTGCTATGTGCTAAGGCAAACTAGAGAAATATAAAGTATTATTCCTCACTACAAAGGGGTTTTAAGAATCATTGAATAGGTAAGATTTTGAGAACCATACAATTAACATACTACAGTGTACTAAATGGAATGCGATCAATGGCACAGATTAAATGAGCGAGCTAAGATCAATGACAAGTTGTTACAGAGAGAGAAAATGTGACTTATTAAGAGGAAAAACTTTCTAAATATAGACATGCCCATCAAGGAGTCAGGTTGGTTTGATAAGCAATAAACGCCTATCCCTAAGACAATGAAGTGGGGGTGATAATCTATAAGAATTTTTACAATGAGTGTGAAGGTAAACCAGCCTAAACACTGGAGAGTGTCTTTTTCCTTATTTTAGCCCATAATTTCATGAAATAAACTTTTAACCTAAGTGAGACTTGACTTTGCTTGTTCTTTATGGAAGAGCCATCTAGAGGAGGCTTGGTGCTGAAGCTGATGTTGCAAGATGAGCTGTAGATTAACAAATGGGAATGATGATTTTTTTTTAACAAAAAAGTCTAAATAGATTTACAAGGTCAAGAGTGATAGAAGCAATAACAGTTTTGTGTCAGAGAAATTAAAAACAGCTCCCTAACATAAAAAAGTAAGTTTGGGGGAACAGGAGTGGTGGGAATGGCGGGGAGGGAAGGGTTGGAAGTAACAGAATACAAGAAAGAGACAAACTGCAGAGATATGATCAAGAGGCAGATATTTATCATTGAGCCATTGGTGAAAGATGTGGTTGACTAAGCAGAGGACTATGAGAGATGACAGGTGAAAACGGAATAGGCTGAAAGTTGATACAAAATTATGTGGAGAAGGAAGTCAGTGACATTGAACAACTTGCTTGGCCTCCCTCTAAGTCAGTATCCATATCATGGCTTTATTGTGAAGACTAAGAGAGTTAATCCATTAAAACCATTCTGGGATATAACTAACATAGAATGAGTAGGGTCTTGTATGGTACAGTAAATCCTAACCTTGGGATTTTCGAAGTAAACCAAGTTCACAAATAACTTGGTTATATTAATGATTATCTACTGCCTTCTTAAAGGCAGCAGGAACCTTCCTCATTCTCTATAAAATTCATATAAAATATGAATTTTATAGAGAATGAGGAAGTCCTGGGACCTCTGGAGCTTTGCTTGTTTTCCTTCATGCTTCTCTTGACCCAAACCATTTGATACGGCATCTGCTGATCTCAACCAAAGCAATGTAGCCAGTGCCACCTCTACATGTTTCACTTTGGATGTGTCCAGACATGGGATGTTAACTCTCCAGCTCTAATACTCTGCCACCAAGTTTTAGATGCTAACATGATGCCAACCTGACCTCCCTGGACAGATGACCTCACCAATATGTCCTGGAACCTCACCTCCCAGGGAAAGATACAAACAGGCTGGGGATATGGGTCCACCTGCCAACACCCATGTCCAGTGGAGAAGCAATTACAGAAGCCAGAACTCCCACCTTCTGCTCCCCATAAAGAATTTTGGTCCATACTCTCAGAGGGATGAAAAATAGGGAAGCTTCCAATGAAGGGGATGGGACATGGAACTCTGGTGGTGGCAACTGTGGGGAATTATACTTCTCTTATCCTACAATCTTGTCAATCATTATTAAATCACTAATAAAATAAAAAAAGAAGAAAAATAGTGAGTACCCAATAAGTATGGGCTATAATTATTTTTACAAGGCATTTACTACCACCAGTATGTTTTCATTATAATACTATTGAACATCAAAGTAATAGGATATATATATATATGATTTAGGGCATAATTTATATATAATTTTCTACCAGAGCTGTTGCACAGTTGTTAAAATTATCTGAAATTTGTAGAATGAGGAAGCAAACTATCATAATATTGTGAGGAGGGTTTCAGCAGTGAATGGGAAATTGGACCACATGTCTCTGAAGTTCTTTCTAACAAATAGTAAATCTAGTGAGTTCATAAGCAATCACATTTTTAGTCTTTGGAAAGAAATAACATTCAACTTTGGGTTAACACTCTATGGTATATTATAAGAGTGTAAAAATATGGGAGTCAGGCGGTAGCACAGTGGGTTAAGCGCAGGTGGCGCAAAGCACAAGGACCAGCATAAGGATCCTGGTTCAAGCCCCTGTCTCCCCACCTGTAGGGGACTCACTTCACAAGCGGTGAAGCAGGTCTGCAGGTGTCTATCTTTCTCTCCCCCTCTCTGTCTTGCCCTCCTCTCTCCATTTCTCTCTGTCCTATCCAACAACAACGACATCAATAACAACTACAACAATAAAACAAGGGCAACAGCCTAATAAATAAATTAAATTAAAAAAAGAGTGTAAAAATATTAAGAGTGTAAGTCCTAGAACAAGACTGTGTGGATTCAAATCCAGAAAGCACCATTTAATTCTTTTTCAAGCATAGATAAGCCTTCTCAGCTTCCCAATGTACAATTCCCCAAATGTACAGTTGGAAAAATACAATTCACCTCTAGGACAATCTGAGATGAATGAGTTGATGCACGTCAAATGTTGATGAGTACTCAGTATACATTAACTACATCAGGAGCTGGATGGTGGCACACCTGTTTGAGAACACATGTTATACTGCACAAGGACCCAGGTTCAAGCCCCCAGTCCCCACCTACAGGGGGAAAGTTTTGCGAGTGGTGAAGCAGTGCTTCAGGTTATCTCTCTGTTTATCTTCCTCTTTATCTCCCTTTTTCTCTCAATTTCTAAATATCTTTATCCAATAAGTAAGTAAAGATAATTAAAAAAATAAATTCTCCATCTTTATCATTCATAGTGAAAGTCAGAAGGTGTGAGAATAGGAAATAAATGTTAGAGAGAATATTCACTGTAGCATGTCTAAAACAAGAATATATGTTCTATCTCTCTTTTTAGAATTAATTTAATTTAATTTATTGGATAGAGGCAGAAAGATATCAGTAGGGAAGGGGGAGATAAGGGAAAGAGAAAGAGAGATACATGCAGCACTGCTTCACCACTTGTGTGAAGGTTCCCCCCTTCAAGTGGGGACCAGAAGCTTGAACCTGGATCCTTGTACATGGGAACATGTGTGTGGCATCACTCAGCCCTCTTCTTTTAACATATATATATATATATATATTCAACCTACCCTTTATGTCTCAAATTTTTAGCCATAGAATTAGCTGATGGACTCATTCTGTAGTGTCCTAGAGTGCAGGCACCGTGAACAACTCTAGTAAAGTATGAGTCAATGATATGTGCATTCTTTACATTACCCGGGCCTCTAATACCCACTTTCAGCCTCACAGTTTCTGCTGGAGAATTCTCATTTTATTTTCCATTTCTTGAATAGCAATATTCAGCTTTCCGTAGTTGACAACCCCAAATCTATACCAGACCTCATACCATAAAACATCTTTGTGGCAATTAGACAAAACTGGTAAATATTGATGCATTCCTTATGGGAACAAAATAATCAATGGACGTTTACTATAGACCAAATTAGCAAGGTTAATAAGCTCCTCATGAGATGAAATTTGATGAATCAAATGCACATGCTCCTTATGTTGGTTTTAAGGCCATGGAATTTATAAATGGAGATGTATTACTGCCTTAATGCATCTGAGCCAAAGGGAACTATAGATTTGTCTCTGCACCTTGCAGAGATCCTGACATCTTGCTGATCTCATTTTCACCTTGCCAAACCCAACTCAAATAGCATTGCCTCTCTGGAATCCCATCTCTGCTCTGGTGTCCCCATCCTCTGTGTATAAAAATATTTCCTCTCTGACACATGGAACCTAAGCAAAACATCACTTCAAAGTGTATGAGTTACTGCAAATAAAAACAAAACATGAGGGGCCAGAGAGATAACCCAAAGAATAGGGCTCTTGCCTCAATATCCCTGTAGGTCAACCCTGATATCACATGGAAAGAGCTCCAATGATGTAGTGTTTCTCCCTTTCTCTACTATCTTAATGAAAAGCAAGCAAACAAAACAAGACAGCCCAGAGTGGCCCCAATTCTGCAAACAGAAAATAAGGTAAAACAACACAAGGTCTGACTATGGAAAATCCATGATTACTTTTTTTTTTATTTTTGCATAACTATTAAGCTATCTTTCCAGTTGCAGGTGAAAGTTTTCAAACTAGTTTGACCTGATTCAGAGGCTTTTAATTTACATTCAACTAGCACTTGGATTCCTAATCTAGGGCGTGAGTATGATAATGAGATATGTTTTAGGAGGGGGGATTAATGTTTTATAGTACATACAGTTATTGATACATATTTAAAAGTTCTCTTTTTTTTTTTTTTACCTCCCCACCCTCTTCATAGCCTCCACCTCCACCGTGAAATTTCTCAATTTTCTGCAAGACACTCTCATCCCCAGCCTAGATTCTCCTCCTCCATCATGCACCAGAACCTGAAAGCACACACTCCCTGCTCTCCTCCCCCCACCCCCGCCCCCAACCCCAAACTTTACTTTGGTGCAATACACCAAACCCATCTCAAGTTCTACCTTGTGTTTCTCCTTCTGCTCTTATTTCTCAACCTATGTTCATGAGTGAGATCATCTCATATTCATTCTTCTCTTTCTGGCTGATCTCACTTCACATGATTCCTTCAAGCCCCATCCAAGATGAGGCAAAGAAGGTGAATTCACTGTTTTTAATAGCTAAATAGTATTCCTTTGTGCATGAAGACCAAAACTTGCTCAGCCACTCATCTGCTGTCAGATACCTGGGTTGCTTCCAGGTTTTGGCTATTACAAATTGTGCTGCTATGAACATAGGTACACAGAGATTTCTTTGGATGGGTGTGTTTGGCTCCATAGGGTATATCCTAAGGAGAGGAATTGCAGGGTCAGTTTTTGTAGCCTGCCTTTCTCCAGAGAGACCAGTGCATTTCCTCCACCTTGACCCCAACCTGTAGTCCAGAACTTGCTACCATTTCTGACACCAAGGATCCTACTCCACATATTGCTGCTTATGTTCTCTGGAACAATCAGCTGGTTTCTTGGCATGTTCAAGGCCTCTAACTCAAATACACAGAAAGGCCTTCTGATTCCTTCATTTCCTTCCAACTCATGACACATCTACAAGTGAAATACTGGAATGGATAGGTAATAGGCAACTGTTCCTCCATACTCACGACCTCCCCCCGCCCTGCAAAGGAGTTGTCATCAGCAGTCTAGAAACACCTCACATAACTACCTTCAGAATGCATTAAAAACATGGTAGAACTCCTGTATTGTTAAACAAGCAGTCCAGGTTCGAATCCTGATACCACATGGAGGATTCTTTGGAAACAAAGGAAGCTCTAGTGCTGTGGAAACTCTCTCCCCATCTCTCTGTACATATCAGATGGAAGGGTGGCCCAGAGTGGTGAAACCAGACATGTAAGTGCTTGAATGTCCCATAAAGCAGCCAGGAAAAAGTTCAAGAGGTAGAGCATACGATTTACATGATTGAGGCTCTCAGTTCCATCTCTAAATTTGCCAGAGTGATGCTCTATCCTCCCCCCACCCCACCGCCATATGGATATAGTAACATAGGAGCACATACTGCTATACCTTTTTTAAATATACATACACTCACATAAAGAAGCATAGATAATGATGTATCTTTTTAAACTATACATATACTCGCATATACCTTTCAAACTGTCCTATGGATTAATTGCTAACAAGAAGATGAAACAATGGAGAATGCATTGAATCCTGTACTTACCCCTTTTGAATAATTTTGTTCAAGCAGCATGGGAGCAAATGGTTAACATGGATAGAGTCAATTAAAATCCAAGTTAATGCAAGTGCTTAGCATATATTTAGTAAAGACAAGCTTCTGAGCAACAATTATATATGTAGCATTTCTGCTTTTTCAAGACTACTCTTTCAAACTGGAACTTCCTCAAAGAAATGTTGAATCAGACTTCACCTCTGGTCACACACTTACATACTTGTACTTTCTAGTACTTGAGCAACCTTAATCCTCTTGAAGTTTTAGATCATAATTCTAAGAGTTATTAGGTTGGAAAACAGCTTCTGGGCAAATGATGTGATTGAAAAAAAAGTTTTTATACCAGAAAGAATAGTTGAATTATTTCTGCTCCACAAATAGTCCTGAGGTCTGATTTCTAATGCAAAGTGGGCAATCAGACCCCAGTATTTCCTTGCTCCTAAATAATGATGCTTTTAAAACAAAAGGAAGGAATAATGGAACAAAAAACAATATGTACTAGTTTTTTTTAAGGGATAAAATTAGAATGGACCTTACTCTCTGGTCAGTTTACTCTATTATTTTTCAGTCCAATCCTATTAGACAGACATCTCACTATTTGTTCTCTAAAGGCCTGCCAAAATTTTGACCTCTATCAAGTTATATTTTACTATTTCTTTCAAAAATTGATAGTCTTAATTTGTGGATTTTACTTACTTATTTAAAAAATATTTTTATTTATTCATTTATTGTTGGATAGAAATAGAGAAAAATTGAGAAGGAAGGGAGATACATAGAGGGAAAGAGACAGAGAGACACCTGCAGTCCTGCTTTACCGCTCATGAAGCTTTCCCCCTGGAGATGGGGACCAGGGGCTTGAACCTAGGTCCTTGCTCACTGTAATGTGAGAGCCTAACCATGTGCACCACTGCCTGGCCCCTACTTACTTATTTTTGAAATGGCTTCACTGGCATTTCACTGTTCTTGGTGAACTCTATTTTTTTCCCCCAGACAGACAGTGAAAGAAACATTTGAATAGCATCTCCATGTGGAGCCTAGAGACCCCTCACACATGCTAACATGTGCACTCTTCTGCTGACCCTTATACATTTTAATTTATTTTAATATTTATTTTATTTATTTATTCCCTTTTGTTGCCCTTGTTGTTTTATTGTTGTAGTTATTATTGTTGTTGTCATTGTTGGATAGGACAGAGAGAAATGGAGAAAGGAGGGGAAGACAGAGAGGAGGAGAGAAAGATAGACACCTGCAGACCTGCTTCACCGCCTGTGAAGCGACTCCCCTGCAGGTGGGGAGCCGGGGTTTGAACCGGGATCCTCATGCCGGTCCTTGTGCTTTGCGCCACCTGTGCTTAACCTGCTGAGCTACAGCCCAACTCCCTATACATTTTAATTTAATTGATTTAATTTCACTATAAACTCACTACTCCTGGTGGTCATTTCCCCCCCTGGTTTTTATTAGGTAGGACAGAGAGAAACAGAGAGGAGGGAGAGGTGGGGGGGGGATAGACACTTTCAGATATGTTTCACTGCTCATAAAGCATCCCCCTGCAGGTGAAGAGTGGGGGCTCGTGCCCAGGTCTTTATGCTTGGTGAGAGGTGTGCTTATTCAGTTCCACCATCATCCAGCCCCCTATACATTTTATTATAAAAGAAGACTATTCACCATTAAAATTTTATTCCTAGAGATTGACCTATCAATGCCCAGGTCCAGCAGAGAAGCAATTACAGAAGCCAGACCTCCCACCTTCTGCACCCCATGATTATTCTGGGCCCATACTTTCACAGGGATAAAGAATAGGAAAGCTTTTAAGGGAGGGAATGGGATATGGAGTTCTGGCAGTGGGAATTGTGTGGAATTGTACCCCTCTCATCCTATGGCCTTGTCGATCATTATTAAATCAATTAAAAACACAAAATATTCCTGTAGCTAAAAGTAACTGTGTGTCTATTCTTTTAAATATCAATACAGTAAAGTTTAAAAATACAATGAATAACCATGCACTAAATTTACTGAGTATTCATCTGAGTCTTGTAGGCCAGGGAAAGAAGGTAGAATTCATTTTGTAGAAGAGTTTCTATAAATTCTCACAGTTGAGTTCAATAGTTTAACAAATTACTTCACCTCCTAAATAATTTTATTTATTTTTAATAGTTATTAATTTATTATTGGATAGAGTCAGAGAGAAATTGAGAGGAGAGTGGGAAGTGGGGGGGGTAGAAGAGAAGGAGACCCGCAGCTCTACTTCACCACTCATGAAGCTTTCCCCTGCAGGTGGGGACCAGGGTTTTGAACCTGGGTCCTTGTGCACTGTAATGTGAGTGCTTATTCAGGTGCACCACTGCCTGGCCCCTCCTAAATCATTTTATTGTAAAAGTCACCTTTATACTGAGGTTGTCTGACTATGAAATGAGGGGAGAAATGCAGGAGAACTTTGCTAAAAATCCAGGCACAGTTGCACCTGTGAATTCATGGACAGAGGTTATTCTCACAATGAGATAATGATTTCATCTTTTGAACATGACTATAAAAACACTAGAGAGGAAGAAGAAAGAAAGAGGTTTTCACAATGTGAATATCTTCATGAGGAATGACATCAATTGTCCATTATGCAGGAAGCAGAATTCATCTTGAAACTATTCTAAAATTCTTCATTTCTGGAGTATTGTTCTCAGTGACAGTGGGAACAAGTGGGATTCAAATGAAGCCAAAGTTGGCACAAGAAGAACTACCCAATGACCTGAGACAGAGCAGTGCAAAAGCTTCTACCCAGCCTACCACTGGGATTTCTGAGTAAACCCTGAATAGATTTGTTGGCAGATTTGTAGCAATTTTTCCCAGCCATGTGGGTAATTTAAATATTTTGTTTGGTTTAAAGAGATTGAAAATTTCAACAACAAAAAAAGTTACTCTTGATTTTTTTCCAAATCAGATTGAATAATTAATCTGCATAGCAATCTTCATCTATCAAAGATGTTATTTTTTTTTAGATTTTACTTATTTAATTATGAAAAAGATAGGAGGAGAGAGAAAGAACAAGACATCACTCTGGCACATGTGCTGCTGGGGCTAGAACTCAGGACTTGAGAATCCAAAGCTTTATCACTACGCCACCTCCTGGACAACAAAGATATTATCATAGGATAACATCTTCGTTGTTTGGATAACAAAGATGTTATCATAGGATAGTTATGGATTACTATGTACATATGTGATGCAATGAATTCTTATCAAGTATCTATAAATATATATACATATATATTTTAGATAAAGAAAACAAATTCTAATATATGCATGGAACATCAACAGACTCCAAATAGTCAAAGAAACCCTGTAATAACAAAGCTAGAGGAAGTTTACTTTCTTTCTTTTTTTTTTTTTTCCTCCAGGGTTATTGCTGGGCTCGGTGCCTGCACCATGAATCCACCGCTCCTGGAGGCCATCTTTTCCCCCTTTTGTTGCCCATGGTTATTATTATTACCATTGTTGATGTTGTTCGTTGTTGGATAGGACAGAGAGAAATGGAGAGAGGAGGGAAGACAGAGAGGGGGAGAGAAAGATAGACACCTGCAAACCTGCTACACTGCCTGTGAAGCGACTCCCCTATGGGGAGCCGGGAGCTCGAATCGGGATCCTGGCGCTGGTCCTTGCGCTTTGCACCACGTGCGCTTAACCCACTGAGCCACTGCCCGACCCCCCAAAGCTTACTTTCTTATTATAAACTTCATTCCAAAGCTGTAATAATCAAAATGATGTGATGTTGATGTGAATACCATATAGACCAATGAGTCAGAACTAAGGAATAAATCCAGGCATTAACAGTCAATTGATATTGACAAAGGAGCCAACAATACTCAGTGGGAAAAGACTAACTTCTTCAACAAGCACCATTAGAAAAAACTGTATAACCAGCTGCAGAAGAATGAAATTAGACCTCTATTTTACACTACTCATGAAAATTAACTCAAAGAGAAGTAATATTAAGCTATGAAACTAGATTCATCATTTAACACCATGCACCAGTATCAGATCAAAATGAATCAAACATCTGGATACAAGACCAGAAACTCTAAAATGTAATGAAGAAATTATCAGTGAAACATTAGAGGATCTCAACATCAAAGATGGATTTGGGGAGTCAAGCCTAGGGACATGTAAAGGAATGAAACTACATAAAACAAGAAAGCTTCTGCACACCAAGGCAATCTACACAAAGATAAACAGGCAACCTAGTAATTAGGAGAAGATATTTACACATCACACATCTAGCAAGTGGTTGATATCAAGCATCTATAAAGAACTGGTATAGCTCAACAAAAGAAAAAAAATTTTAAAGTAGGACAAAGAAATGAATAAGTAGGGCAACAAAAGGGAATAAGTAAATAAAATAAATATAAAAAAATTAAAAAAAGAAATGAATAAGTGGTTTTCTAAAGAAGATAATCACTTATCAGAACTAAGAGGGCTTGGCAGTAACACAGTGTGTTAAGCACACATGGTGCAAAGCCCAAGGACCGCGTAAGGATCCTGGTTCGAGCCCCTGACTCCCAACCTGCAGGGAGGGTTGCTTCACAAGTGGTGAAGCAGGTCTGCAGATGTCTGTCTTATTCTCCCCCTCTCTGTCTTATCTCACAACAACAATAGCAATAACAACAACAAGGGCAACAAAAATGGGGGGGGGTGGCCTCCAGGAGCAGAAGGTTCATAGTGCAGGCACTGAGCCTGGAGACAAAAAAAAAAAGAAAGGGAGAAACAAAGAAAGAAAGAAAGAAAGAAAGAAAGAAAGAAAGAAAGAAAGAAAGAAAGAAAGAAAGA
This sequence comes from Erinaceus europaeus, assembly GCF_950295315.1. Lineage (NCBI taxonomy): Eukaryota > Metazoa > Chordata > Mammalia > Eulipotyphla > Erinaceidae > Erinaceus > Erinaceus europaeus. Next base: position 61,370,371 of record NC_080168.1, read on the forward strand.
AAGAAAGAAGTGCAAATAAATATTACACTGAGATTTCACCTCAGACCTGAGAGAATGTCCTTTAAGAACAACAACAACAACATATACATAGCCACAGGCCCTTTGGAATATAACTAAAATATGCCTACTAGCTATCTACAAAATGGAGTACCCTCCAACTCTTCATCTGCACTATTCCAGCCTTTAGGTTCATGATTGGTCAACAATTTGTTTGGCTTTGTATGTTAACTCTCTTTTCAGCCACCAGGTTCCAGATGCTAGCATGATGGCAAACAGACTTCCCTGGACAGACAACTCTACCAATGTGTCTTGGAGCTCTGCTTCCCCAGAGCCCTTCCCCACTAGGGAAGTTGAGAAACAAGCTGGGTGTATGGATCGACCTGTCAACGTCCATGTCCAGCGAGGAAGCAATTACAGATGCCAGACCTTTCACCTTCTGCACCCCATAATGATCCTGATTCCATACTCCCAGAGGGTTAAAGAATAGGAAAGCTATCAGGGGAGGGGATGGGATATGGAGAGTGGGTGGTGGGAATTGTGTGGAGTTGTGCCCCTCTTATCCTATGGTTTTGTTAATGTCTCCTTTTCTAAATAATAAAAAAAAAAATAGGAAAGCTATCAGGGGAGGGGATAGGATATGGAGTTCTGGTGGTGGGAATTGTATGGAATTGTATCCCTTTTCTCCTATGGCTTTGTCAGCATTTCCTTTTTATAAATAAAAAAAAAGAAAGAAAAATAAAATGATAGGTGGTGATGAGGCTATGGAGAAAGGGGGACTCTATTACACTGCTGGTGGGAATGTAAACTCCCACCATCCCCTCTGGAAGACTGTATGAAAAGTTCTTAAACAATATTCGTTGCCACTGAAAATGAGAGACTGATCAAGCCTACTTTGTTATGGTCTGGAACCTAGGTTTGAGCCCAGGCCACACTACACAGGAGAAAGCTTTAGTGCTATACAGTTTTGCCCATTTAAAAATATATATCTTTATTTATCATTGGTTAAAGATAGAGAGAAATTGAGAGCAAAGTGGGAGATAGGTAGAGACAGAGAGACAACTGCAGCCCTGCTTCACCACTTGTGAAACTTTCTCCCTGCAGGTGGGGACCAAGGTCTTGAACGCAGGTCTTTGTGCACTAGAATGTGAGCACTTAACCAGGTGCACCACCGCCTGGCCCCCAATCTTTCCCTCTCTGACTCTTGTCAGAAAAAAAGTCAGCACAGAGTAATGAAGTTCTGACAATGACAGGGGAGGAAAAAAAGTGAGAAAGTTCCTCTTACTACCATTTCTTTATAATAGTTATCGTGTCACTTTCCATCTTTGCCAATTTTCTAAGTGAACTAGGATCTTGTGATTCAATTTCACTTCTTGAACTCTTATGAAAATGAAGCACTTTGTACATGTACTCCCTGTTTGATTTCCTCCGATTAATTAAACATTCAAATTATTTCACTACTTTTTGATTAACTTGCAAGCAGCTTAAATTATTTTGTAATTATGTGTGTTGAACATTTGAAATTGCCAACAAAACACTTTCAACAAAAATGGCAACTGATATCATTAAAACTAATATTTTACAAATATATTTCAGTTCCTCATTTGCCTGTCTTATAATCTAAGATGCAAAATTGCCTTTGATTTTAACTTAGCAAAAAAATTCTTTCCAATTTCTAATTTTGGCATAATGCTTAAAAATAACTTCCAACTCTACAGTTGACTTACATAAACATTCACCAATACTTTAACATTTTAATTGTTTCTTTCATTTCGAATTCAATTTTTCCTTCTAGAGTTCATAAAGCAATGGTATACAGGTATAATTGAATTTCTTAATAAATATTCAGAAAACTATCCTAAAAGCATTCCTTACACAGAGATTTGTAATGTCTACAAGGACATGCATCAAATTAAAAAAAGCATGTTGAGAATAAAATTCTCTAATTACAGGATAAACATCATATTTAAGTTTTGCTATTTATATCCTGTCATATTATATTGTGTCACATAACACCAACAATAGGTTACAAAATATGTCTTTAACTCTCTAAAAGGTAGGTGCATGCATTATCTGTAAAAATAAAAATCATTATGGCTTTTAATTACCTAAAAGTTAGGAAATATTGATCACATTTTAAAAATTTTTTCTTGCCATGCAGGCTTTTTTTTCTTTTGTTATTTATCTATTGGATAGAGACAGCCATAAATCAAGAGGAAAGGGGATGATAGAGAGGGAGAGGGACAGAGAGACACTTGCAGCACTGCTTTACCACTTGTGAAGCTTCAACCTTGTGTGGGGACCAGGGGCTTGAACCCCTTGTGCATTGTAACATGTGAGCTCAACCAGGTGTGCCAACACCCAGTCCCCTTGATCCCATTTCAGGAATTAGCAATTCAATAACACTAAATCATGCCAAACGTATTTTTATTTTCAGCATGTAAGGATGGACCAGACTTCTTCCATAGAAAAATGTATAATTTAATTATTCAAAAAGTTCTTTGGAGATATTTTTAATTCAATTTTTTCTTTTTATAAATTAAGTATTATTGCAATAAAAGCTTCTTTGTTGCTTAGTATTCAAATGAAAGATAGAAAAATAAGCGATTACTTGTCCACATACACTATATATATTTTAACTTATTTATTTACAATATTTTAAAGACTTTCTATGCTACAGTTCATGAGTTCTTTTGGGAGAAAAGAAAACCCTTTTAAATACAAGCAATTACTAGATAAGGGAATGATATTCAGCAGTTGTTAAATTATTGGGATTCAAAATATCATTTGACTTTTTAAAAAATGTTTATTTATTCCCTTTTGTTGTCCTTGTTGTTTTATTGCTATAGTTATTATTGTTGTTGTTGGATAGAACAGAGAGAAATGGAGAGAGGAGGGGAAGGCAGAGAGGGGGAGAGAAAGATAGAAACCTGCAGACCTGCTTCACTGCTTATGAAGCAACTCCCCTGCATGTGGGGAGCTGAGGGCTTGAACCAAGATCCTTACCCTGGTCCTTGCACTTTGCACCCACCACCAGCGCTTTATCTGCTGCCCTACCGCCCGACTCCCATCATTTGACTTTAAAAAAATTTTATTATCTTTATTTATTAGACAGAAACAGAGAGAAATTGAGAGGAAAGGGGGAATAGAGAGGGAGAGAGACCTGCAGTCCTGCTTCACCACTTGCGAAGCTTTCCTTCTGTAGGAGGGGACTGGGGGGTTCGGACCAGGGTCCTTGCACATTGTAACATGTGCACTCAACCAGGTGTGCCACCACCTAGCCCCTTATTTGACTTTTAATAAGTAATAAAACTTTTTTTTTTTTTTTTGTATTTACAAGTTGAATGGTTCTCTCTTATTGTGCTTATCAATAAAGAAGTGGGAGGAACACCACAGCAAGACCACAAAGGGCATTCTGACAGGTCAGTGGTTTAGGGACCCTTCACATGGATCAAAATTGGAGACAGCAAGTCCTCCCACTTCCAGAGCAGTGGAGCCTCCCTAAGCCCACTGCATCTTCTGCAGCAAACCACTTAAAGCTGTGTACATTCTGAAATGAATTCTGCAATTCAAATCACGCTAATAAAATTCTTCCAGTGCATTATGTGTATATGCATTTGAAACACCCACAAAAAAATAATCTTACTAACCTTGGGCTAAATTATTCAGATGGATAGTAAATACCTTTAGGTAGAGTACAAAGACAATCAAACATAATAAAACATTTAAATAGATAATTTCGTGTTCAGGAAAACATAAGGTTACAGTGCCACTAAATTCATATCTTTAAACCATGCTGAAAATATAAAGAAAGAGAGATCATCATGAAGACTGACTATAATGGCATACAAAGGTCATGAAAAGGAATGAAACCGAGAAATTTGCACTGAGAAATACATGACCCCCAAATGATTTAGTAAGTAACAAAGGATTCAGAGTAAACAGTATACTGTGAACTATCAATTCTACCACACAACTGTGAGTGACTTTGTAGAACAAAGTCTGCTGAGCCCAGGTTCATACCATCACAAGCCCTGTGGTTTGTGTGACTGGAAAGCAATGTTTTTTTAAATTTTATTTTTGTATTATCTTAATTTATTTATTGAGTAGAGACAGTCAGAAATCAAGAGGGAAAGGGATGATAGAGAGGGAGAGAGACGGAGAAGCATCTGCAACACTGTTTCACCACTCTAAAAATTTTCTCCCTGCAGGTGGAGAGCGGGTGCTTGAACCTGGGTCCTTGAGCATTATAACATGTGCACCACCATCCAGCCCCCTCAATGATCTCTCTCTCTCTCTCCATCTCCCTCACCCTCCCCCCCTCTCTGTCTCTTTACTTTTGGGTTTTACTGTTTAATAATAGCCTGACTTCAGAGAGTCATTGGATTTTAACATGGCCTTGCACCATTCTTAATTATTATGTGTTCAGAGTAGTGCACATTTTAATCCACAAGTGGCAGACCTTTTTAAAATCAACTTTAATCATATTAAGTAATTTATTTTTGGTGATATTTTCTCTTAAACTGCCACCCACATTAAAATGTGAGAGTGTGTGGCTCTGAGTTCTCATTAATGTTGCATGATTTAGATGATAGATTTGTCAACAAAGTGGCTCATTCTCAAAGGCCAGTGAACCCTGTCGCGATAAATGCCTTAAAAATTGTATATTGCATAGTAAACTTTAATTATAAGGAACTCATTTGACAATTTACAATATATTAGTATTATTTTCCTTTTTACCCCCAAGCAATAAAGAGTTTTACTTACTAGGTTTGGGTGAGTGAAGAAAAAAAATATGTGACTGGGTTTGATAAATCGTGAAAGCAGAGAACCTGCCTATTTTAAGAAAAAGAAAGGTAACCAAATGCCCTGTACAGATAACAACCACTTAGGATCAGAAATTACTAACTGGCTAAATGGTTACAGCAAATCATTTTAAACGCAGTGACATTTTAAAAGAATGTTAATGTAGAGGAGGTAGCAAAACCAAAATAAATACAACCAGTGGTGTAACTAACCATCATCCTTGGTTTATCTCTGCAAGCCCTGGATTTAGGATATCTATATCAAGTGGTTATTTTTGCTGTGTTAGATGTGCTTACCACAGTATGAAATTTGATAATTAATTAAGCCATTTTGTGCGTACACTGATATCTATTTTATCTTATTTTTAATTTTGTTTTATTTTATTTTACTTTGTCTCTAGGGTTATCGCTAGGGCTCAGTCCCAGCACTAGGAATACATTGTTTCTGTGGCCATTTTTTCTCTTTTTAATATAGGACAGAGAGAAATTGAGAGGGGAGGGGAAGAAAGATGGGGGGGGGGGAAGCGGTAGCACAATGGGTTACAGAGCATGTGGCCCGAAGCACAAGGACCAGTCTAAGGATCCTGGTTCAAGCCCCGGGCTCCCCACCTGCAGGGGAGTCGCTTCACAAGCGGTGAAGCAGGTCTGCAGGTTTCCTTCTCTCCCCCTCTCTGTCTTCCCCTCCTCTCTCCATTTCTCTCTGTCCTATCCAACAACAATGATATCAATAACAACAATAATAATAACTACAACAACAATAAAAATAACAAGGGCAACAAAAGGGGGGAAAAAGCAAATTAAAAAAAAAAAAGAATGAAAGATAGAGAGGGGAGAGGAAGATAGAAGACACCTGCAGACCAACTTTATTGCTTGTGAGGTCCCGGCCCCGTAGGTGGGGAGCCCAGGGCTCAAACCCGGATCCTTGCTCTTTGTACTATGTGTGTTTAACCAGGGGTGCCACCGCCCGGCCCCCTGGGTACACTGGTAGCTACAAATAATATGTTAACATGATAACCTATAGTTTCTTCTAAAAATATGCACCAATAAAATGGTCACAATAGACATGTTTTTAGACAAATAAGCAAGAAATGAATACAAAGCTTTTAGAACTCTATTCTTTTCCCTACTTCTCAGAATAACACTAAACCACAGTTATTATAATCAAATTCATTAACATAAAGAAAATTGAAATTGTTCACGATTCCATGATCGGGGACTAATAATATTTGATGTGATTATATTCAGTTATTTTTGTTAGATTTTTGTATTTGATATATGCATTTCTAAGTATTTATATGCATGTGTGTATACACACAGATGTTTGGAGATATACTTTTGAGTGTGGATACTAACTTGTTTCAATGAATATGTCATGTAATTTCATATATCTTTATGATATGTTACTTTATTATAGGAATGTACTTAAATTTGTGTAAGCACTGCTCTTATGTTAGAAAGCTGCCCAAAGTCTTCCTGTTACAATAGATGAGAATATTTAGACAAGCTTTATCTCCTTTTCTAGATAGTTCATTAATTAGTACTTGGAAGTGAAATTACCAGACACTGTTAAAAACCCTGTTATATAATAACAGACACCGTCAATAGCTCTGCTATATAATAATAGCACTGTTCAATAATTCCCTCAGATTTATTTCTCAGAACAAAAGTGCCATTTCTTCCATCTCTGAAAAATATGGCATGGCCACATGACTATGAATTAGCCAAGACAACCTGAGTGGAAAGAATGTAGAGAACTTTCAGAAAGTCCTTATATGGATGGGACATGGCCTTCCTGTCATATTCCCTTCCAGTTGTTGGAATAGGAACATAATGATTGGAATGCCAACACAGGATACTACATCACACTAGGAAGAAGTCACATGTTAAAAAAATAACTGAACAAAAGCTAAAGGCTTCCTGATATTGGTGGCTGTGAACCTTCCAACCAGCTCTGAGCTGTGGCAGACTTTACATTAGTGGAAAATAAAACAGTACCTTTTGGGGCCGGGTGGTGGCACACCTGGTTGAGTGTAAATGTTACAACATGCAAGGACCCAAATTCAAGCCCCCAGTCTCCACCTGTAGGGGGAAAGCTTCACAAATGGTGAAGCAGTGCTGCAGGTATCTCTCTGTCTCTCACCCTCTCTATCCCTCCCTTTCCTCTTGATTTCTGACAGTCTACATCCAATAAATAAATAAAAATAATAAAAATAAAATGGTACCTTTTAGGGGGCTGGACAGACAAATTACCATGCACAAGGATGTGGGTTCAAATCCCTAGTCCCCACCTGTAGAAGAGAAGCTTCAGATTCAGTGAAGCAAAGTTGAAGATGTCTCTCTTTCTCTCTCCCTCTCTATCTCTTCTCTCCCATCACAATTTATCCTGTTCCTATAACATTAAATACATAAATGAAAAAAATTAAATATTATCTTTTAAAATCTATTTTTGAATTATTTGAAACCAAGACTTCCACAGCAAATGAAGTGTTGCATAGAAATACACTGGAAACAGTTAATACTCTAGGGGCCGGGTGTTGAGTGCACATGTTATTACATTGAACAAGGACTCTAATGCAAGCCTCAGGTTTCCACTTGCAGGGGGAAAGCTTTGCAAGTGTTGAAGCAAGTCTGTAGGTGTCTCTCTTTCTCTCTTCCTACTCTCTCAGTTTCTAGCTGTCTCTATGCAATATATATAAAAGAGGTAACACTGAATAGAAATCATCATATCACTACTTCTGGGGAGACTGAAGAAATAAAGCCACTTCCCAGTTTACTGAAAGAACCCATCCCCTCACATTCATACTACCAACTGATCATCTCAAATTAGTTTTTACTAGTTAAATGTAAGTTAGATATAACATTAACTTTCTTTCAGCTCAGTAACTTTTAAAATTACAATTGAGATATTTTTTAATATTTACTTATTTATTACTGGACAGAGACAGAGAGAAACTGAAAGGAAAGAACCTAGAGACAGAGAGACACCTGCAGCCCTGCTTGTAGACACCTGCAGCCTTGCTTTTCCCCTGTAGGTGGGGGTCAGGGGCTTGAACCTGGGTCCGTGCACACTGTAATGTGTGCACTTAACCAGGTGTACCACCACCTGGCCCCTTGAAATCTTAATTATTTATTATTTTCCATGAAGCACTGGTTTATGGCAGTGCCAGAGATAAAGAAAAACAACAACAACAAAACAAATCTTGGAGCCTCAGGCATTAAAGTTTTCCCACAGCCATTAAAGTATTTCCCTGGCCCAGTTATTTGGTTTTTATATTAGCTACTAAATTGATAAATCTTAAAGATTTTAATTTTTTTATATAGCAACAGTTGGTCCTACATATCAGAAGCAGTCCTAGTTGGTCATCTGCCATTGCATTTTATTGGAACTTATATATCCCCTTGAAAAACTACGTAAGTTTCATATCTGCAATAATTGCTTGTGACTTACTCTACTTCTGCTAGCACAAAACTCCATTACTCTCTATATGAAATTATTGCATTTGTCTGTAGATATATGAAGTTAGATAAGTAAATGCTTTGAGAATAACACTTTAAATTTTACTTCATTGTTTAAATTTGCTGCCTGCACAATGTCTTTTTTATTTTTCCAACTCCAATATCATTATTTTAAAAACCAATTTATTTATTGAGAGACAACAGGCCAGAGATGGCTCCAACATGCTGGATTGTATCTGGAACTATTTGTATACCAGTCCTGCACTGTCACCATTGAGCTGCTTCCCTGGTCCCAATAAGAATTCAGACTTAGCTATGACCATGAAATATGAGCTCAGATCTACAGGGATGCAGAGGTTACACAGGCTCCTGTGCTGAAAATGGGCCCCAGATCAGATGGATGGAGTTTACAGTTAATGGTATTTATATACTTTCCCCATACTTGGGAGCTACTCTCTGTCCTGATCCACCTTTCTAGTCTTATTTCCAACTCTGACACCATCTCCCCAGACAATACCATTAGCCCACCTGCATGTTAGCTGTTGGGCACAAGCAAGACTTAGTAAAGCCATGGGTCCCTTGGAATATACCTAAAATAGACTTCCTAACTTTTCCCAGAATGGAGAACCCAGATATCTGCTCTATTCTTTTAGGTTCCTGATTATTAAATAATTTGTTCTGCTCTATGTCTTCATGCTTTTTAGCCACCAAGCTGCAGGTGCTACCATGACACCAATCTGACTTCCCTGGGCAAATGATCTCACCCCTATGTCCTGGAACCCATCCTCTCCAGAGCCCTGCCCCACTAGGGAAAGATAGAAACAAGTTGGGAGTATGGATCCACCTGCCAACACCCATGTCTAGGGGAGGAGCAATTACAGAAGCCAGACCTCCCTCCTTCTGCACCCCATAGTGATCCTGGGTCCATGTTCCCATAGGGATAAAGAACAGGAAAGCTTCCAATAGAGGGGATGGGATGTGGAACTCTGGTGGAAAGAATTTTGTGGAATTGTACCTCTCCTATCCAACAGACTTGTTGTTCATAATTAAATCAATACTACTAATAATAAAATAATTCAGTTTTTAAAAAGGCAGTGACTTCTCAGAATTCTAGAAATAGACTTACCCTATGACTTGGCAATTCCTCTTCTGGGGATTTATCCAAAGGCAGAAAATATACCCGCCCCCAAAAGACCTATACATACTTATGTTCATTGTAGCAGGATTTATAGTGGTCCAAAGTTGGAAGTAACCCAGATGCCATAGACAGATGAGTGGTTAAAAAAGTTGTGGTATATAAACTCGATGGAATACTACTCAGTTGTTAAATAGGATGAAGTCATCTAATTTTCTAAATCTTGGATGGAGCTTGAAGGAATCACATTAAGTGACATAAGCCAAAATGAGAAGGATGGATCAATATCCTGATGAATTTGCTCAGAGGTAGAAGTTATGAAACAAGGGAAAACAATACCTGTTACTTGAAATGTGCTTGGTGTATTGCACCAAAGCAGGGGACTTTGAGGAAAAAGGGGGAAAAATGAGGGCTGGGTGGTAGCACAGTGGGTTAAGAGCACATGGTGCATAAGGATGCCCAATCCAGCCCCTGGCTCCCCACCTGCAGGGGGTGTTGCTTCACAAGGGGTGATGCAGGTCTGTGCAGGTGTCTTTCTCTCCCCACCTCTATCTTCACATCTTCTCTTGATTTCTTTCTGTCTTATCCAACAACAATGACAGCAATAATAATAATAATAGTAACAACAACAACAACAATAAACAACAAGGGCAACAAAAGGGAAAAAAATAGCCTCCAGGAGCAGTGAATTCCTAGTGCAGACACAGAGCCCCAGCAGTAACCCTGGAGGCAAAAAGAGAAGAAAATAAAAGGAAAGAAAAGAAAAAAGAGACAAAGAAACAAAAAAAAAATGGGAAAAAAGGAGACTAAGGAAGAGACAGGGCATTGTGGTCCTTGTGTACAATAAGATAAAGGCACTTAGGCTGTGGGTAAGATAAGAGTACTTTCCAAATAACTATCACAGGGGAAAGAGAAATTATGCCCAATATGTCAGTAACTGTATTGTAATCTATTAGTCCACCAATAAGTATAAATAAATAAATAAATAATTGCAGTAACATCCACCACTGCTTATACTGGATTTCTAAATAAACTTGTGTCTTAAAGTTTTAAAGATATTATTCATGTGTCTTAAGACTGGATGAACAATTTAATTTACTATTCAAGAAGGCCTCATTTCATTATTCCTTTTAGGAATCAACAGGAAATAAAACAATTACCTTTTTCATCTTACTAGGGACAAACTTGTTCTGAGCAACAGGATAGTCGACCTCAAAATTTTTCTGCTAACACTAAACAAGATTCTCAGTCAGACATGTATTATAGAAGTGTTTTCAACCCTGGTCTGTGGTCAAACTACCAGTTTCTATTCCCAAGAGTGAAACTTTTTTTTTGTTTAATACAAACATGCATTTCATATGTGTGCACATAAATAGATGTCCATTAAGTTTCTCTGCCAAGAATGGGAAATATCTTTTTGGCCTTAGGAAAATTTGAGGTTTTTTTTTTTTGAAAATTTTATTTTTAAAAAATATGTTTACAGAATAATTTTCTGGAATACTTAATAGTCTTTAGAAATGTTTTGACTAATGTGTGACCTATCCATTGTGATTCAAAGTATGTGACAGCAGCAATAGCAAACAAACAAACAAAAACAGAAAGAAATCTTTTCTTCTCTTTTCTTTCTCTTTTTTTCCCCTCTAGAGTTATCACTGAGGCTCGGTTCAGGCACTACAAATCCACTGCTCCTGGTGGACATTCTATGCTTTTAAAATTTTATTTATTTATTGTATAGAACAGAGAGAAATTGAGAGGGAAGGGGAAGATAGAGAGGGAGAAAGATAGACACCCACAGATCTGCTTTACTGCTTCTGAAGTGTACTCTCTGCAGGTGGAGAGCCAGGGGCTTGAACCCAGATCTTTGCACAGGTCCTTGCACTTAGTACTATGTGTGCTTAACCAGGGTGTGCTACTGGCAAGGGCCCCTTAAAAAGAACTTTTAGGGAGTCAGGCGGTAGCTCAGCAGGGTAAGCGCACGTGGCGCAAAGAACAAGGATCTGGCATAAGGATCCCAGTTCGAGCCCCCAGCTCTCCACCTGCAGGGGAGTTGCTTCACAGGCTGTGAAGCAGGTATGCAGGTGTCTATCTTTCTCTCCCGCCTCTCTGTTTTCCCTTCCTCTCTTCATTTCTCTCTGTCCTTTCCAAGACGACAACAATAATAACTACAACAACAATAAAACAAGAGCAACAAAAGGGAAAATAAATAAAAATAATTTAAAAAGAACTTTTCAAGGAGTTGGAGGACTGCAACTAAAAAAGGTAAGAACTTTACATCCTGTCCATCTAGAGACATTACCTTCCTTTCCAAATTACAAGTACAATGTCAGTTGTCATCTGATCGCAACAGATTGCCTATTCTATTTTTTGAGGCACGTACCATAGATTTACATATAAAAATGTAGGATTAGAGATGGCATGTAACTTCCACTTTCCAAAATGTATCAAATGCTGCAATACATTTCCCTCATATAGGTAGCATGTGTTGTATGACTGTACCTTTTCCTGATCCAGTACAGCTCCAAACTTTTCTGATCAGCTTTCAGTATCTCATAAACAGATTCAAACAGGAATCGTGTCATCAGCAAAAGGAATGCTAAGAAAAAGAGAAAGAAACCTGAATGATCAGTTGTTCTTTTTTATCTTTATTTATTTATTGGGCAGGGACAGCCAGAAATAAAAAGAGAGGGGGAGATAGAGAGGAAGAGAGACAGAGAGACACCTGCAGCCCTGCTTCACCACTCATGAAGCTTTTTCCCTGAAGACGGTGAGTGAGGACTTGAACCCGTCCTTGTATATTGTAACATATGCGCTCAACCAGGTGCACCACCATTCAGCCCCATAATGAACATAATGATCTATGACTGCTGGAAGCAGGTGAATTTGATTTTCAAAAATAAATGTAGCTACAATGTACCTGTATAGTATATATTCTGTACAGATTATACACAAAACCTTTTCCTCTATGCCATATATTTCACATATCTAGTGAAGATACTGCTGTAGAAAAAGAGGACTTAGTTCAACATTAACATGGTACCAGAATTCATCTAAAATTATATGTGTACAATTTAGATGCATATATGAATAAAAGCTAAATCCATCATTAGCTTGTTCACTTTGTCAAGTTTCATACAAAGCTCCTGCAGAAGTTCTAGGCAAGGCAGCTTTGTTTCTTGACATGATTAATGTGAGATCTGCAGGTGCTTTCTGAGGCTCCTCTTCCTTCATTCAGACATGCGACAGCTATGGACACCACCACAATGGTCTGGTGAAAGTCCTCCAGCTCTCCCTCTCTGCCGGCTCCCTGATTGCTATCTCCATAAGTGGCACTGCTCAGCTCAATTTCACAAATAATGATTCCTGCCATTCTCACGAGTGGATGAAGTTCTAACTTTGTTACCAATTTCCCCAGGCTGGAAGGAAATGGTCTTTGGCAATTAATTCAATGCAGAGAAATCAAAAGTCTGAAAGCAGAGAAGCCACAGCCTAGGTGCCAACTCTTTGTCTCTTCACTGTCAGTTTGGCTCATGAAGACATGACTAGTGTTTTGTGTACATGCTCATTGTACCACTGGTTGTACATACTTCTAATCACAGATGTATGGAACTTGTTAGTTTTATCTGCCTGGACAATGACCGGTGGGGATAGATTTCACTTGAATTCATTATCAGAACCTTCTGTAGATGACCACAGAAATCCCAAAAGCACAAGGTTAACCAAGAGAATGCTCTACATTATCTCAATACATGGAGAGTATTACATATTGTTATTCAAGTATCTGAACACTAGAATTCATGCAGAGGATGTCAAGTCAAGGTGGCCAATCGTTTAATTAAAAATAACCATGTTGGGGGCCAGGCGGTGGCTCACCTGGTTAAAAACAAGGACCCAAGCAAGGATCCCAGTTTGAGTCCCCACCTACCCACCCACAAGGGGCCATGCTTCACAAGCAGGAAGTCTGCAGGTGTCTATCTTTCTCTCTCCCTCTCTACCTCTGCCTCATCTTTCAATTTCTCTCTGTCCTATCCAATAAAATGGAAAAATTGCCACCAGAAGTGGCTGATGAGTAGTGCTGGCACTGAGCCAGAGCAATATCCTCAAGGCAAAATAAATAAATAAATAAATAAATAATAAAAACAAATAAAAATAACCTTGTTTATATATTTATTTTTGCCTCCAGGGTTATTTCTGGGGTGCAGTGCCTACACTACGAATCCAATGCTCTTGAAGACCATCCCCCACCATTTTTGTTGCCCTTGTTACTGTTGATATTGTTGCCATTGCTGTTGTTGTTGTTGGATAGGACAGAGAGAAATTGAGAGAGGAGGGGAAGACAGAGAGGGGGAGAGAAAGATAGACAGCTGCAGACCTGCTTCACCGCCAGTGAAGTGACCACCCCCTACCCCTGCAGAACCAGGATCCTTAGACTGATCCTTGCACTTCACACCATGCATGCTTAACCCGCTACACTACCTCCCAGCCCCTCATTTATATATTTAATAAGACACATAGCCCAAACTTTTTTTCCCATTTAAATGCAGTGTTACATCTGGCCAAGTAGAAAAAGACCAGCAAAGGAGAATGTATGTAAAAACAAAACAGAGAAAGTCTGCCACATCCTCTATTTGGGTTAAATATTATTTCCACAACTATTTGTATATATATCCTTTTTTTGTAAGGTCCCACTTAGTCACACATATACCTATAATTTGCTACATTCAAATGTCCATCCCTTTTTCTTCTTCTCTCTCCAGGTCCTGATGGAGTTGGAGTTCAGAGCCCTCTGGTCATTTTCCTCTTATCATTTCTTCACCACAGGGAATGTGGATCAAAAGTATTTTGGGAATTCTAGCTTCTGTAATTCTTTATCCACTGGACATGGGCACTGACAGGTCAATTCATACCCCCATTCTGTTTCTGTCTTCCCCTAGTGCCCCAGGACTCTCTTCTCAGGCATGTGCAGATACTATGCAATACATACCAATGGGAAAGAAATGAGTAAGAAGGGGTTAATCATCCTGCCTTTTACTTCTGGAATTCCAGCCTAACTCATTCAATCAGTGCTTACCCTGCCCCCACCTCACTAGGACTTGTGAATCTAATGGGCCTAAAATCAATACCTCACAAATGACATAAAATATATTCATTTTAGGACTAATGTATTCTAGTGTTTGAATCCTATTTCCACCCCCTCCCAACTTAAAAAAATAAAAAGAAAGAAAAGAAAAGAACATCAGCCTATTTGTGCTAGGAAAAGCTTACTCAGTCATTCTCTGGTGACATGCAGCAGAACAGACTGTCCAGCTAAAAAAGGGTGGCAGGGGAAGAGGCTGAGGGCACAACCACTCATTGTAGAACTATGGACCTGAGGAAGTAAACTGACCTCAAGGAATACAGTGAAGGAGGGGCAGACATGGAGCTTCTAAAGTCTCCTGCTGTTCCTAGGTGTGTGGAGACAGGTCTCTGTGTCCAATAACAGATGACTGGCTGAGCAATTGTGGTATGTATACACTGTAGAATACTACTCAGCTATTAAAAATGGTGATTTCAACATTTCCAGCCAATCTTGGATGGAGCTTGAAGAAATCATGTTAGGTGAAATAAGTCAGAAACAGAAGGATGAATATGAGATGATCTCACTCACAGGTAGAGGTTGAAAAATAAGATTAGAGGAGAAAACACTAAGCAGAATCTGGACTGGAGTTGGTAAATTTTGCACCAAAGTAAAAGATTCTGAAGTGGATACATGTCCTGGAAAAGGATGGCAGAGTACCTAGTGGTAACTGTATTGTTATGTGGAAAACTGAGAAATGTTGTACATGTACAAACTATTGTACTTACTGTCGATTATTAAAGACAACAACCTTAGGGGTCAGATGATGGCACATCTAGTTAAATGCACATAATATGAAGCAAGGACACACGCAAGGATCCTGGTTCAAGCCCCTGGTTCCACACCTGTAGGGGATTGCTTCACAAACGGTGACACAGGTCTGTAGGTGTCTTTCTGTCTCTCTCCCTCTCTGTCTTCCTCTCCTCTCTCAATTTCTCTCTGTCTTAAAAGTGAAAAAGGGCTTCCAGAACTAGTGGATTCCTAGCCCAACACCAAGCCCCAGTGATAACTCTGTAGACAATAAATAAATAAATAAATAAATAAATAAATAAATAAATAACCTACTTGGAAACATACTTTTCCCAGAGAATTCTAGCAACAGGTCAGAGTAAGATCTCCCATCCCGTTCAGCTGGCTTAAAATCCATATAGTTATAAAATTACAAAAGGAAAAAAAAATCTGTTGTTCTTCCTTCCATTTGCCAAGCAGAATCATTTATCCCCTATTAGATAAAGTATAATAGACTTCACCGAAAGGGTCATTGCCCTTCCATTTAATGATATTGCCAGCCCCAATCTGCATTTTTCCCGGCAATGTCCCTCAACACAGAATAAATGGCTGATCTCTTCACAATAACAGCTGATTTCTATTTATTAAGCTAAAAAGGTCACCATTTTCTACGGCTGGGCCGCCCTGCACTATTGATAATTTTATGCATAAACAAATGGCAAATTTGTGCCACATAAATATGCATTAGCAATTACTTTTTCTGTGGGCAACGTTCACCGCATGCAAATGTGTACCTCACAGGGCCTGGTAGCTTTTGTTTTTGCTCTTGAACAGTGAAACAAAAGAGCATAATAAACTATTTTAAAATTGCCAATCAATAAGCAATGCAAAACGCAAAGGTAAATGGCAAGGAACTTGCTTAGAAACAACACAACAGAAAGTGAGGTAAGGAGGAGAAGGTGGAAGGATTTCTTTTTTTTTTCTACGATCTCATCTCTTTCTCTTTCATAATGAAAAGGCTAAAGTACTCTTGACACAGAACAGCCAGCTAGGCTGGTGGCAAAGCAGATGCCAGATGGGAAAGTAGAAATTATACACATGTTGAGTAAACACTCCCTCTCTCTCTCTCTCTCTCTCTCTCTCTCTCTCACACACACACACACACACACACACACACACGGGAGTCAGAGAAAACCTGTCTTTCTATTGACCTCAAACACATCACCTATTCAGTTTTTTTGGATTCCAATTTCAGAGAATCACAGAATTTTGCAAGTGAGGGGAGCTGTGGTAATTGAGCCAAATCTCAAGTCCAGTATACTTGGCTGGCCGTGTTGCTGTTTTTTCTAGACTCATCTTTGTCAGACAAAGAGACTAGACACAGCCAAGAGGTAGGGTGTATTTAGGAGCATGATCAAAAGTGTACAAAAGGAGCAGTATACCCACAAGGAATAAAGAACATCTCACAAAACATGTACACACTCACACACTGAGGATCCAGACCCCTTATCTCAGAGCAATTCAAGAAAGAAGTTATGGGATACGCACTCAGAGGATAACTAACCTGAAATTTAAAAAGATGGCATTGGATAGTTTGAGACCAAATATAGATGGAGCTGGAGGTGTTTTTACTGAAGGAAAGAAGCAGTGAAAAAAACAACTGCTGGATGATTTTGCTCACATGTGGAGTACAGAGAATTAAAGAAAAAGAAAACTTAGCAAAAATGTAACCAAAGTGTCTCTAAAACTTTGTGAAAACAGTGTTGGTTGTGGTGGGGTGGCAGGTGTGTGTGTGTGTGTGTGTGTGTGTGTGTGTGTGTGTGTGTGTGTGTGTGTGTGTTTGCATGCAGTGGGTACTGGGTATTGTGTGAATCTATACACCTATAATCTCACAATCCAGTAAGCCTTCATCAATAACAATAAACTAATAACATTTTTTAAAGAAGAGTATCAGGATAAAAAAGATAAGGAGACAAGTAAAGAAGTCACAAGTAAAGAAGTATCAGGTGGAAGAAACATTAAGTAGAAAAATGCTACTGATTTAAGCAAGCTGCAGACAACACAAGAAAAAGTATATATCTTTAAAAATTTTATAGAAGAATGGTCAAAGGCAGGACCTCAAAACTGTTGAAATTGACCTCCCATCTTCTGCACCCCATAGAGAATTTTGGTCCATATTCCCAGAGGGATAAAAAATAGGGAAGCTTCCAAGAATAGGGAAGAATAGGGGGTGGGATATAAAGCTCTGTTAGTGGGAAGTTAGTGGAATAATCTTAAAATTATGTTAATCATTAAATCACTAAAAAAAAGAAAAACCTGGAGAGGGACCAGGTGGTAGCAAACCCAGTGGAACACACATAAGAACATAGGTTGGAACCCCGTCTCCCCCAGCTACGTGGGGGGCCACTTCTGAGCAGTAAAGCAGATCTGCAAGTATCTTTCTTTTGCCATCCCCCCCAATTTCTCTCTGTCATAGCAAGTGTAATAGAAAGAAGAAAAAAATGGCTGGTGACAGTGATGGATCCATAAAGCTAATACTGGGCCCCAATGACAACCCTGGTGACAACAATAAATAGGTAAGTAAACAAAAGTCCAGCAAGGACCCCCACTACATTCAAAGTCAATACAGCTGATTTCAATATGGCAGCCTTTCGTTCCCCTTGTGAATCGAAAGCTACCTCCTCTAAGTTCTGGTTCTGTGTTGCTTCTATGCTCTGTCTCCAAGATGGAACATTAAAAATGAGATAAATAAGCAAATCATCTCATGGTGTGGCTCTTCTTCTCAAGGAATTGCAATGCATAGGAATGAAGATCATGCCTGCATAACAGGAGGGCATTGGAATGACCCTTCCAGTCAGTACAGTTCCTCTCTCTCTACACCGGGGAAAATAATTCAAAGGAAAAGCCATCAACATTGCAGCTGAGAGGGGCCTATGGGGCACAGGTGAGGCGCTGTGCAGCCCACCAGGTCGTGGGCGTGGGGATCCCAGTGTGAGCACCTGCTGGCCAGGAACTGAGGCTCCGTCTGTGCCTCCTATACAGTGGCTGGGGCACCCACCCACCATGCTGCACATCCCAGCCCCACCTACATGGCAGAAGGATGCAGTTTGCATAGGTGATACCTTTGAGGTCTTCAGAGAGACCTGGAGCATAGCAAATGAAGAGAGGCAGTTTGCTCTATCCAGGGAAGAAGGACCTCCCTGAGGTTCTTTCCCTGCTACATCCTGCTCCCCTGAACAGGAGCTGCACTCATGCACAAAGCCCAGCTCCCAGGTACCAGGTGGGCTTGGCCGCTCAGCCAAGACAGCAGCACAGTGCACAGAAGCTCCATCCCATGCACCTGTGTGTGGGCATGCAGGTGAGGAGGTGCACCTGTGCACCAGTTCAGATGACAGCGTGCACGTGTTGAGGCGAGAGCGTGTACTCGCTCAGGACAGGGCGTGCACCTGCTCAGGTGTGAGTGTGCAAGTGCTCAGATGAGAGCGTGCATGCGCTCAGGTGTGTGTGCGCGTGCAGGCCTCAGACTCTCTCTTTTACTTCATTAACCAAACACTTTGTTCTAGACAACATTTTCCAAGAAACGACACTAAAAATAATAAGCAACCTACCCACCCCCATTCACCATCCCCAAGGTCCAACATCGGTCAACCTACTGCCATTTGAGTCTCCTTCCCCGCCAAGTCCCCACCCCACCCCCTTTATTTTTCGGTTATGTTAGGCCAGATGTCTCTGCCTGTTTGACTTCCTGCAGGGAATCCCCCAAGATTTCAGCCTCAGGGAAGAGTCCCTACAATGCCTCCCCCCTTCTATGTCTATCTCTCAGTCTAAGGCTGGGAATTATGGGATGGGGTCTCTTCTAGCTGCTCCTAACCTTCAGAATGATCTTTTAACTAGAAATAAATTATATAAAAATATATGCATGTACATGGATATATATATGAGCATATAATTGACACATATGTCTATAATATGATATGCACTACATATATATAGTGAAGAGAGAGAGAGAGATGGACCTTAACACTGCACTCAGACTTGAAAATTCTATGCTCTAACAAGCTGAGCAGTCTGCCTGACTCTACAATTTATTACTGTCAATAAATGACATGTTTCCAACATAGCACACATTTAAAAAAGATAATCAGAGTGACTTCTATCTTCCTGCTTCTACCCTGACCACAGAAAGAAGTTCTGTAGGGGTGTTCGAGTATTTGGCAAAAAAAAAAACAACTTGATATTTTTACACATGTACCCACAACTGTTGATTGTAAACCATTAACCGCCCCAATAAAAAGAAATAAGTAAAATAAAATCAAAAAGAAACTTGAACTGAGGGTGGGGTATTGCACCAAAGCAAGAAATTCTTGGGAAGGAGTGGAAAAGGAAAAGTGTTTTGCAGGCAGGCAGCCATGTTGCAGAGCTAGAAAATGGATCCCATGTGCAGGCGATTGTCCTGTGAACCATTAACCTCTAAAAAAAAATAGGGCAGGGAGGGGGAGATGAAAGAAGGACTTTTTGCAAAACTATTAGGCTATCTCCTCAACCCATAAGAGTATTTTTTTATATTCATCTATGGTTTTCTGGTTAATGTTCCTTCTTTTTATTGCTGTAGAACATCTCAATAAATAAATATATTGAAAAAAAAAGAGGAATTCTTTGATGTTCCGTCTCGCTACCTTGGGACAGCAGCACTGTTTCCCCCTTTATCTGGACCTCCTTGGAAGTACAGGTTCCTCTCTGCAGCAGGGAACCAGCTCTCTGTTATGCCTGCAGGAAGAGTTTCTAAACATAATAGTCATGGGCAAGGAAATCTGACCCTCCATATCTTTTGTTTTGGATGTCTTAGTTTTTGTTTGTTTTCTGGATTGACTTGCCTAGCTCTAGGGGTCAATGAAAGAGCAGCAGAAACTACCTACTCCTCCTGGGAGTTCTATCCCAGGAGAATCTGCTCAGATTAGTTCAAAGAAACCTAATCTGGCATAACTAACAATCTTTCTTTGCTTTTCTTTCCTTCCTTCCTTCCTTCCTTCCTTCCTTCCTTCCTTTCTTTCTTTCTTTCTTCCCCCAACAAGGGTTATCACTGGGGCTAAGTGCCTGCACAAAATTACCCCTTACAGATATACATATATATATATATATATATATATATATATATATATATCCATTATATTTCTTTATTTTTTAATTACCCTCAGGGTTATTGCTGAGGTTCTGTGCCTACACCAAGAATCCACCTCTCCTGGTTGCCTGGTTGTCTCTTTATATATTTTAACACTTATTTATTTATTTATTTATTTATTTTTACTGTATAGAGACAGAGTGAAATTGAGAAGGCTGGGGAAGATAAGAGGGAAAGAGAGAGAGAGGCAACTCCAACCCTACTTCAACACTCCTGAAGCTTTGCCTTCTGTAGGTGAGGACTGGGGGCTTGAACCCAGGTCCTTGTGCATGGTAATGTGTGCGCTTAACCAGGTGCACTCTCTGGCCCTGGATATATATATATATTAGAGACAGAGAGAAACTGAGAGGGAAAGGAAAGAGAGAGGTAGAGAAAAAAGACTGCAGGTGGGGAACCAGGGCTTTAACTTCTTTCCTTCTGTCTGTTAACCTGTTCTCTACAGAGTACACCATCTCTTATTTTTCTTTGATAGAGCGGGAGACAGAGAGATGGAGAGAGAAAGAGAATGAGACACTTGGATCACTGCTCCACCAGCAGGTGGGGGCTGGGTGCTTGAACCCAGGATTTCTTTTCTGGAAACTGCTCTACCAGGTGTGCCACCACTGAGCTCCTGACTAAAGATTATTTCAAATGGTAGGCAGTAGAGCTGTATTAACCTGAGTTTTGCCTTAGAGAAAACATACTTGGCATGCAAGTATTTATTTATAACAAAGCATGACCTTCTGTTATCAGGTATGAATGCATATGAAAATACATAGACACATCTACATCAATAATAACAATGATTCATGTTGGATGACTCTTACAAAATCACATTTTGAAAATATGAATCAAATAGATAGATCAAACTTCCCCAAAAGGGACCTATGCTTAATAACTAATAGGAAAGGATACAAATAACTGCCATGATTTTATCTTACTTCAAATACTTGAATAGTTATGAAATAATCATATCGCTAAAGGACGATACACTTATTAAGTCTGTACTTATCTGTTAGGAAACTGTATAAGATCTTAAATTCAAAGTGATGGACTTAAACCCATGAACTGAAATTTTAAGCTCTTTTCAAGTAAAGTCTTGTCATCAGCACAGTAAGATGGAAAGATCTATTTAAGCTCATAAGACTTGTAATTTTTACTGATAACAATGAAAATTCAAGCAAAAGATGGGATATGGCAGTGGGAAATAAAAGAGTAAAGAGGCCAGGCAGTGGCACACCTGGCTGAGCATATAAAAGAAGTGTAAGGACCTGTGAGTGGATCTGGGTTCAAGGCCACCTCACACCCCAGCTCCCTACCTGCAGGGGAGGATGCTTCACAAGAGGTGAAGCAGGTCTGCAGGTGTCTCTCTTTCTCTCCCCCTCTCTCTCTCCCCTTCTCCTCTCAATTTTTCTCTGTCCTATCAAATAAAATGGAAAGAAGAGGGGAAAAAATGGCTGCCAGGAGCAGTGGATTTGTAGTACATGCACCAATAACCCTGGCAGCAAAAGGAAAGAAGGTAGGAAGAAAGAAAGCTAGAAAGAAAGAGAGAAAGAAAGAGAAGTAAACAGTTAACAATTATAGAGTAAACAAACCAATATGGGGTGAAATCATGCCTAATGGTAAGATAATATTTCAGATACTGGTTCCAGAACCAGTTTCCTTTCTACAGGTAGGGAACTAGATACTCCATAGCCAGGAGATGTTAACCAGGAGCATAGTTGGTTATGACAACTATGCTAAATCAGGTAAGACTAGGAGGAAAAGACACATTCTGAAAGAGATTCAACTTCAAAAAGCAAGAAGAGGTCAATCATGAAGTACTGTCAGATACTGGAAAAGGTGTTCTTTGGAGACAAGATAGACCAACACTGTCTCATGCTATACACAAAGAACAAAATGTTATTTTTGCTTTTTGGTGGCAGGCTAGGGGTGATCTTGTCAGTGCATTCTGATATATATTGGTTCAACTTATTATCCAGCAATGGGGTAGTTGGAGGGAAGTTAAGTGAGGACACAGACAGATTGAGTCAATCCCTGGTTTTGCTCCTTACTGTCAAGAGTGGTCTTGGACAGATTCACTTACCCTACAGATGCCTCAATTCTCACATTTGGAAAATCATCTCAATAGCTATCATTCTGATAAAAGGAAAAAGATGAAGTGGAGACCATAGACCCATCTGTCAGAGAACTGAGAATAGAGACAGCCAGAAATTTAGAGGAAGGGGAAGATAGAGAGAGGGACAGAGACACCTGCAGCCCTGCTTCACAACTTGCAAAGCTTTCCTACTGCAGGTAGAGACAGGGGTCTGAAATCTGGGATCCTTGCACATTATAACACGTGCGCTCAACCAGGTGTGCAAGCACCAGACTCCTAAAATCCATTCTAATCTGTGACAATATTCTTGTGTTTTTCAAACTTCAGGCATGTTTGGAGACAATCTCAGGCAAGCAGAACTGACCCTAAATCTTTTCGTGGGAGTAGAGTACCTTGGCATTCTACATGATTAAAAAGGTCTAAGCCTCAGGTAGAGAAAGGAGACTCATTTTGATGGAAGACAAAAAACGGATTCAGTAAAGCATTTCCAGCTGTGAAGTCACTATCCATGTGAAGGCTAATGAACAGGACTAAGGATCCTTTCTCCCTTTCCTCGCCTTTAGGGCTTCAGCCTATGGAGACATTTTTTGGATGTTTAGAAGCGGGCACAGAGTAGACACAGACCTTCTGAAAATTGAGAGGCGTTTCCCCACTGCCACTGCTTCAAAGGCTTCTTCTGTCACTGCTACATAAGAGCAGACTCGGAGAACTGTGCAAAGTGAGCTAACTAGGGCTATAGGGTGTCTTCAAAAGCAGCAATTCTCAAATCCTGTGTGTGTGTGTGTGTGTGTGTGTGTGTGTGTGTGTGTGTGTGTGTGTCGCCCCAGGGTCCCTCTAGTTATTACAGGGAATGGTCTAATTTTGTTTTTGTTTTCAAGAAACGCCAACTTATAACCCAACATCATTGTAGTTCTCCTCCTCACAATTATAGATTTCTTTAGACTTTTCAAGGTGTTTTCACTTACAGGGGCTCATAGATTCTGATAGCCATTCTCTGAGGCAAGGGTGAAAGCTATGACCCTTTTTCTTACAAATTAAAACAAAACAACAACAAAAAAATCAAGATTGGAAAATTATGACTTGACCACCAACTCACAAAATGGCAAAGCAGTAGGAAAAAAAAAAAAGACCCCAGTATCGCTCTTTCCTGTCTTCCATGGTTTCTAGGAGATCACAGGGATTGCTTTAAAAAGTGGCAGACAACCAAAAAGAGGTGTGTACTCCTATGTTCATAGCAGCACAATTCATAATAGCTAAAACCTGGAAGCAATCCAGATGCCCAACACCAGATGAGTGGCTGAGAAAGCTGTGGTATATATACACAATGGAATACTATGCAGCTATCAAGAACAATGAACTCACCTTCTCTGACCCATCTTGGACAGAGCTAGAAGGAATTATGTTAAGTGAACTAAGTCAGAAAGATAAAGATGAGTATGGGATGAGCCCACTCATCAACAGAAGTTGACTAAGAAGATCTGAAAGGGAAACTAAAAGCAGGACCTGATCAAATTTAAGTAGGGCACCAAAGTAAAAACCCTGTGGTGAGGGGTAGACATGCAGCTTCCTGGGCCAGTGGGGGGTGGGAGTGGGTGGGAGGGATGGGTCACAGACTTTTTCTGGTGGGAATGGTGTTTATGTACACTCCTAGCAAAATGTAGACATATAAATCAGTAGTTAATTAATATGAGGGGGAAAATCAATTGTATGTCTCAAAGTTTTTCAAAACACAAACTGAATCTTTTTAATATATAGGCTGTGTATTTGATATGCGGACTCTCTCATAAGCCTAGACCAAGTAGATTAGAAGCATCCAATAGCACAGCTATATACAAGATACTGGATACTGTACAGCTAACCATAACAAAAGGACTTTTCAAAGTTAACCCAATTACCAAAGAATGTGATGATAACATTAACTATCGATTGTCTTTTTGAACCCTAAGACAGCAGGAACCTCACATCTCCACTATACAGCCCCTACTTCCCCCAGTCCTGGAACCCTTGGATAGGGCCCACTTTCCCATATGCCTCTCCCAATCTATACCAAATAATATTGCATCTATCGATCACAACCTAACCAACGCAAGGATTGCCACCTCAACATGCTTCACCTCAGACTGTGTCCAGAGACTTCACATGTGGAATGACAACCCTTCAGCTTCATTACTCGGTTGAGACCTTTCCTTTTATAGTACACTCTAATTTCATCTCAGGTGGTTCACTTTGTAACAAAGTCCCAAAACCTAGATATACACCAGTTTCTGTGAGAGAGAGCTTTTGTTCACACGTATCCATAAACTACTGCAAAATATATACCTGAAAGCAGAAGTACACTAGAGTTTGCAGTGAGTACCTCCCTAACACTTCCTCTCCACTATTCCAAGCTTTGGGCCCATGATTGCTCAACAATTTGTTTGGCTTCGTATGTTAACTCTCTTTTCAATCACCAGGTTCCAGATGCCATCAGGATGCTGGCCAGGCTTCCCTGGATTGAAGACCCCACCAATGTGTCCTGGAGCTCAGCTTCCCCAGAGACACACCCTACTAGGGAAAGAGAGAGGCAGACTGGGAGTATGGACCGACCAGTCAACACCCATGTTCAGTGGGGAAGCAATTACAGAAGCCAGACCTTCCACCTTCTGCAACCCACAATGACCCCGGGTCCATGCTCCCAGAGGGATAGAGAATGGGAAAGCTATCAGGGGAGGGGGTGGGATATGGAGATTGGGTGGTGGGAATTGTGTGGAGTTGTACCCCTCCTACCCTATGGTTTTGTTAATTAATCCTTTCTTTAAAAAAAAGTTTAAAAAAAAGTGGCAGAGACTTCTGTTGATGAGTGGGATCATCTCATACTCATCTTTATCTTTCTGACTTAGCTTACTTAACATAATTCCTTCTAGCTCCATCCAAGATGGGTCAGATAAGGTGGGTTCATTGTTCTTAATAGCTGCACAGTATTCCATTGTGTATATATACCACACTTAAAGCAGGATCTGATTAAATTGAGAATAGGGCACCAAAGTAAAAACCCTCTGGTGAGGGAGAGGGTAGACATGCAGCTTCCTGGGCCAGTGGGGGGTGGGAGTGGGTGGGAGGGATGGGTCACAGTCTTTTGGTGGTGGGAATGGTGTTTATGTACACTCCTAGCAAAATGTAGACATATAAATCACTAGTTAATTAATTTGAGAGGGGGAAAATCAATTGTATGTCTCAAAGTTTTTCAAAACACAAACTGAATCTTTTTAATATATAGGCTGTGTATTTGATATGCGGACTCTCTCAAAAGCCTAGACCAAGTAGATCAGAAGCAACCAATAGCACAGCTATATACAAGATACTGGATACTGTACAGCAAACCCTAACAAAGGGACTTTTCAAAGTTAACCCAATTACCAAATAATGTGATGATAACAATAACTATCCATTGTCTTCTTGAACCCTAAGACAGCAGGAGCCTCACATTTCCACTGTAGAGCCTATATTTCCCCCAGTCCTGGAACCTTAGGGTGGGGCCCACTTTCGTGCATGCTTCTCTCAATTCATATCAAATAATATTGCATCCGCTGATATTGCATCCTAATCAACGCAGCAAGTGCCAGCCCAGCATGCTTCACTTCAGACTGTATCCAGAGACTTCAGGTGTGGAATGACAACCCTTCAGTTTCATCACTCGGGTGAGACCTTTCCTTTCATAGTATTCTCTAATTCCATTCCAGGTCGTCCACTCCCCAATAAAGTCCCCAAACCTAGATATAGACCAGGGCCCCTGAGATGGAGCATATGTTCACAGTTATCCATAAACTAGGGCAAAATATATACCTGAAAGCAGAAGTACACAAGAGTCTGTAGTGAGTAACCCCCCCCAACACTTAATCTGCACTATTCCAGCCTTTATATCCATGATTGTTCAACAATTTGCTTGGCTTTGTATGTTAACTCTCTTTTCAGCCACCAGGTTCCGGATGCCAGCATGATGCCAACCAGACTTCCCTGGACTGACAACCCCAACAATGTGTCCTAGAGCTCCGCTTCCCAGAGACTCACCCTACTAGGGAAAGAGAGAGGCAGACTGGGAGTATGGATCGACCAGTCAATGCCCATGTTCAGTGGGGAAGCAATTACAGAAGCCAGACTTTCCACCTTCTGCAACCCACAATGACCCTGGGTTCATACTTCCAGAGGGATAGAGAATGGGAAAGCTATCAGGGGAGGGGATTTGATATGGAGATTGGGTGGTGGTAATTGTGTGGAGTTGTATCCCTACTATCCTACGGTTTTATTAATATCGCCTTTCTTAAATAAATAAAAAAAATTTTTTAAATGGCAGAGAAGTCATTTTCAAGTTCAGCAGAAGATGGGAGCATTCATTTCCTTCTGGGGCTGCAAGAATTTACTGGGACTACGTGGCAATCTCTTTTTTACTTTCTTTTTTTAAAAATATTTTTTAATATTTATTTCCTTTTTGTTGCCCTTGTTTTTATTGTTGTAGTAGTTATTATTGTTGTTGTTATCATTGTTTTTGATGTCATCGTTGTTGGATAGGACAGAGAGAAATGGAGAGAAGAAGGGAAAACAAAGAGGGGAAGAGAAAGATAGACAGCTGCAGACTTGCTTCACCACCTGTGAAGCAATTCCCCTGCAGGTGGAGAGCCAGGGGCTCGAACCAGGATCCTTCCGCCAACCCTTGTGCGTTGCGCCTTTTTACTTTCTAATGCGTTGACTGCATGCTTCCATTATATATATATAGTAGTGAGCCCAAGGAAATGGGCCAGCAACAAAGTGCAAAATGCTGAGTACAATCCCTGGTACTGCTTATGTCAAAATGATGTTCTGCTCTCTCTCTTTAATAAATCAATATATTTTCTTCCTTTTAAAAATGTAGTATGTGTGTGTGTGTGTGTGTGTGTGTGTGTGTGTGTATTTTGTTTTTGCCTCCTGGGTTATTGCTGGAGTTCAGTGCCTGCACTTCAAATCCATTGTTCCTGGTGGCCATTTTTTCTATTTTGTTGTTGTTGTTGGATATGACAGAGAGAAATCAAGAGTTAGGAGGGGAAGACAGAGAGGGGGGGAAAGAAAGACCTGCTTCACCACTTGTGAAGCCAGCCCCCTGCAGGTAGGGAGCTGGGAGCTCCAACCAGGATCCTTACACAGGCCCTTGCGCTTCATACCATGTACACTTAACCTGGTGATCTACCTCCTGACCCCCAATTTCTTTTATTTTTAATGAGAGAGACCAGAACATTGCTCAGTTCTTGTTTATGGTTGTACCTCAGAGCTTCAGGCATGAAAGTCATTTGCATAATATATATACTTTTAGTGATTTAATATTGATTTACAGAATTATGAGATAACAGAGGTATAATTCTGCACTGTTCCCATCACCAGAGTTCTGTGTCTCCATTCCCTCCATTGGTAACTATAGTAGTTCTCCCAGGGTCACAGATATAGGTTGACTATTATTTATATAACTATCCATATTTATATATATATATGCCTATTTATTCTATGGTCCTGCCTTCTCTTCCTTTCTAAGTCACATCTACACCTATTACTGCATCTGAAAACCCTTCCTTTTCCTCTCTCTCCAGGTCCTTATGGAGTTAAGAGTTCAGAGCCCTCTGGTTATCTTCCCCCTAATATTTCTCTTCCCCCAGGAGTATGGACTAAAATTCTTTATGAGGTGCAGAAGATGGAAGATCTGGCTTCTGTAACTGCTTATCTTTCCCTAGTGGGGTAGTAGTTTTTTTAAAAAAAACTTTGATGTATGCACTCAAATATATATTATATTATATTATATTATATTATATTATATTATATTATATTATATTATATTATATTATATTATATTATATTATATTATATTATATTATATTATATTATGAATAGTACAATGATTCTCAACAAAAGTGACCTGTCCATCTACTGGGGGACACTAGCCATATTTGCAGATGTTTTTATTGTGCTTCTTGGGGGATCTGACTGGTATCTAATGGGTGGGTTCAAAGACCAGGGATGCTTCTGAAGACCCCTCAGAGCACAGGGTTCCTTCCTGAAGCAAAGGGTTCCCTAGTGCAATATGTGGACAAGGATGAGGCTGAGAAGCCCGGGATTCGCAGTATTTTTATTCAAACCATCTGCTCCTGTCTCTTAACTTTTGCTACATAATCCCAATAATGCTTCTTTCAGAAAGCAGCATTTGTTGGATACTAATGACTGGCTTGGCACAGGCTATCACCTCTTGGGTACTCACTAATTCCACAAAATGCCTCGCATGCCTTCATCTTTGCTGTCTGACAACATGTCCAACAGTAGTTCAAGTGGCAGAGGTCATCATTACTGAGATAAATGTATCACAGAATAAATCATCACAGTATTGATAACTCTCAGCTTATAAAAACCCAGGGGTAGGGGGGTGGGAGGAGTACAATTTAAAGTCAGCTGTATCCCTTTGGGTGATATGAAATGAAAATGGACCTTTAACAGGGTTCAGAGAGTGACCTTTGACTTTGCTGTTATGTATAGCTTCCATCAAAACATTCACAACAAAGCACATTTGATCTTGGAAGATGAATTTTGTTAGCTTAGTATGTACTCAAATGTGTCAATGAGTTTTTTTTGTGTTTTTTTTTTTTTCTCATAGTGAATACTATCTTCTTTATAGGGAAAGCTCTTGCTCTGCCCTCACCCTTCCTTCTGCAGTGATGAAAGGGTGCTCAGTGCTTGTTTCTTAGGAACAGAAGTATCATCCCTGGACTGAATTCCAGTCTTAGCATGGACCAGTTATGGAGCAAGGAGTGCCTACATCCTGAAGATAGTTCATGGCATCTCCTATGTAACATCTTGCTACCTAGATTTACATTTTGCTGTCCTTGGGACATCTTAAATACTTGTATATAAACTAAAAATATATATTATTATCTGTATTTACTGGATAGAGACAGCCAGAAATCGGGAGGGTAGGGGGAGATAGGGAGGGTCAAAGAAAGAGAGACACCTGTAGCCCTGCTTCACCACTCGCAAAGCTTTTCCCCTGCCAAGTGTGGACTGGGGACTCAAACCTGGTTCTTTGAGCACTGTAAAATGTGCTATCAGCCAGGTGTGCCACTGCACAGCCCTCCTGATATGGAAACTTAAAACTTTTGGGGCTAGGTAGTGGTGTACCTGGTTAAGCACTCACACAGCACTACACAAGGACCTGGGTTCAAGCCCTGGTCCCCACCTGCAGAGGGGAAAGTTTCACCAGTTGTGAAGCAGTGCTGTTCCTCTGTCTCCTCTTTATCTCTCCCCTCTTAATTTCTATTTCTCTATTTAATAGTAAATAAGTGAGATTTTTATTTTTATTATTGATGTTGTCACTGTTGGGTAGAACAGATAGAAACAGAGAAAGAAGGGGAAGACAGAGGGGGAGAGAAAGATAGACACTTGCAGACCTGCTTCACCACTTGTGAAGTGACTCCCCTGCAGGTGGGGAGCCGGGGGCTTGAACCAGGATGCTTGGCTTTGTGCCACATGCGCTTAACCCCTTGCGTTACCGCCTGACTCCCACATGAGATATTTTTTTAAAAGCACTTAAACTTTCTTATTCACATATGCCTCTAAGAAGCCGATAGAATCCACAGAACCACTTTATCAGACTATGCATTTCCATGCTCAATGACCATATTCTGTGGACTCCGGCTCTTCTGTGTACCTTCCAAGTGAAGATACCTTCTGACTTCCTCTGGGACTATACTTCAGGATATCTATTCAGTGGAAGTCTCAGAAAATAGTTTCTTACACAAGGATAATTAGGCAACCCAGTAAGTGGGAGAAGATATTTATACATCACACATCAGACAAGGAACTGATATCAAACTTCTATACAGAATTGGTACAGATCTACCAAAGAAGCAATAATAGTCCAGTAAAAAAGTAGTCTGAAGAACTAAACAGAGGGGGAAGGTGGTGGTGGCAGTGGGTTAAGTGCTTGGCACAAAGCTCATG
The DNA here is from genome assembly GCF_950295315.1 of Erinaceus europaeus. Classification (NCBI taxonomy): domain Eukaryota; kingdom Metazoa; phylum Chordata; class Mammalia; order Eulipotyphla; family Erinaceidae; genus Erinaceus; species Erinaceus europaeus. The sequence goes on from NC_080168.1 coordinate 61,400,848, forward strand.
GGCCTGCATAAAGATCCCAGTTCGAGCCCCCAGCTCTCCACTTGTGGGGGGGTGGTCACTTCACAAGTGGTAAAGCAGGTCTGCAGGTTCCTTCTCTCCTCCTCTCTGTCTTCCCCTCCTCTCTTGATTTCTCTCTGTCCTATCCTACAATGACAGCAATAGAAACAACAAGGGCAACAATGGCAACAACAACAACAAAAAAAAAAAAATGGAGGAAAATGGCCTCCAGAAGCAGTGGATTCCTGGTGCAGCCACCAAGCCCCATCAATAACCCTGGAGGGAAAAAAAAAAGAAAAAGAAAACAGAAGAAGAAGAACTAAATAGTTTTTCTAGAGAAGAGATACACAGGGAGATGGGCGGTAGCACAGAGGGTTAAACGCACACGGTACAAAGCGTAAGGACTGGCGTAGGGGTCCTGGGTCGAGCCCCAGATCCCCACCTGCAGAGGGGTCACTTCACAAACAGTGAAGTAGGTCTGCAGGTGTCTACCTTTCTCTCCTTCTCTCTGTCTTCCCCTCCTCTCTCCATTTATCGCTGTCCTATCCAACAGCAACAGCTAATAACAACAATAACAACCACAACAAGGTCAACAAAATGGGAAAAATAGCCTCCAGGATCAGTGGATTCATAGTGCTGGCACTGAGCCCCAGTGATAACCCTGGAGGAAAAAAAAATAAAAATAAGAGATATACATGGTCCACAGACACATGAAGAAATGTTTCACTTCAATTATTATTAGAGGAATGCAAATTAAAACTATACTGAGATACCATCTCATACCTGAGAGAATGGTTTCCATCAGCAAACCCGGATATGACAGGTGTTGGAGAAGTTGTGGAGAAAAGGGAACTCTGTTACATTGCTGGTGGGAATGCAAGCTGATATATAGCCCTTTTGGAAGACTGTATGAAGAATCTTTAAACAAATAAAAATGGAAACACCTTATGATCCAACAATACCACTCTAAGACATTTATCCAGTGAACACTCAAACACTAATTAGAAGGGACATCTACACCTCTATGTTCATACCTCTGTTATTCACAATAGCTGAAGAATAGAAACAGTCTAAATGCCCAACCACAGATTATTGGCTAAAGAAATTATAGGATATATATTCCACGGAATACTATGCAAACAAAAAAGATGCTAGTGTGTCCTTTGGGACAAAATGAATGGAACTGAAAGTGATGATAGTAAAGAGATGAAAGACAACTACCAGATGGTTTTATTCATATGTGGAATCCAGAGATCTGATGGAAGCAAATTGTTTGTGAGACTTATGAGAACTATGGTGGTTATCTCTGGGAGACGGGAGGGTGGGGATATAGGACTTTGATGATGGGTGTGATGTGAAACTATAAATTTTAATCTTACAACCTTATGAAAAAACTATTAATAACAAATAAAGATGAAAAAATAAGGCAAGAATTTCTTTTTTTTTTTTTTTTTTTTACCAGAGCACTGCTCAGCTCTGGCTTATGGTGATGCAGGGGATTGAACCTGGGACTTTGGAGCCTCAGGCCTGAGAGTCTCTTTGCATAACCATTATGCTATCTACCCCTGCCCTGGCAAGAGTTTCTTTACAGAGCAGAAGACAAGTGTGTTTCCTGTCCAGAGTATTAAGTAATAAGGACAGAGTTGCAGCATGCTCATTGATAGTTATAAAAATAAAGACAACCTTTTTCAAGAAGACACCAAGTTAAGGCTTACTCTCCTGGAAGGGAAAGCATCAGTAGACTCTCTTTGAATCAGCATGTGGGAATTAGGACTCTAAGGGCTGGTAAACACACAAATACTCTAGCTACCATCAACACTGTGGGCACACACTCTCTTCTGTGTTTGATCCAGGGTTCTGGTGTCTTCTACCAACACCAAGAAGCTATGGGCAGTCTGGCCTATTAACCTTGCAAATACAACAGTGACTTTAGACTTTTCACAGTTGATACTAATGTGTGAGGCTGAGTGTTTCTACTTTTATTTTTTTAATGAAAGTTCCTATTTCCATATCTAAGTCAACAGAGTAGAGTGGCCATAGACTGTAATATCTGAAAGTAACTAATAGATCACACTATTGCATGTATGGATCTAGTAGGATCCCTCTAGTTATTTCAAGGAATGCTCTAAATTTTCATGGCAAGTGAAGGAGGAGAAAAAAAACCAAAACACACACACACACATGGTCTCAATCATCTGTGGGTAAACCTTTGGTCTGCTCTGTCTCAATAGCTAAGGTGACTAAAGGCAAAGGGGAACCTGGAGAAGGAAAGGGAAGGGGACCAATGCCCCATGGTGGAGGGAAGAGGAATTTGGTGGTGGATGAAGTGTGCACATCCATATTTTGGGGAAGTGTGAAATGATACCTCCAAGGCAACAATAGTGCTGTAAATGCAAGGTTTCCTCATTCAGAATGATTTTTAGCAAATTGCACCACATTATTTTTAATTAAAAAAAATAGATTTGGCTTTAAACAGTCATAGACAGTGGCCTGGAAAATAGTTTGTTAGAACATCATATTTTCATGCTAGAGGTTCCTGGTTTCATCCCCAGATCCACACATATCAGAGTGATGCTCTGGCTTCTCTTTATCTCTTTCTCCCTGTCTCTCATTCTTTCTCTCTCACTCTTTCCTCTAAACCTCATGTGTAATAAATACAATAAATCTTAAAAAAAAAAACAAGAGTAGTCATAGTATTGTGTACTTTGGTTTGTAGCTTAACAGGTAACAGTGAAATTTATTCCGACAGTGTCACTAACAAAACAAGTATGTTTTTTTTTTCATTCCAGGGGAGGAACAAAGACCTGGAGACAAGAACTAGCCTGGGAAAGGTCTCACAGTCAATCACTGAGTTAGTGAGAAACATTAGTCTAGGTTTAGAACCTGGATATAAGCTCCATTTGTGCCCTATGGTGCTTACCTTTTCTGCTGGGTACTCAACAAAGACATGGTCCCTGTTCTTCAAGACTCATGCCCAAAATAAATATATGAGTAGGTAGCTTCAGCAAAATGTTAAAAAGATGTTTCCAGAGTGTACATGAAGGAGCCAGAACAAGGGGAGTCCCAGCCACACCAGGAATTTTGTCCCAATAAAAAAGATAGCTGAGGAGGCCAGATGGTGGTGCACCCATTTGAGCACATACAATACCATGAGCAAGAACCCTGATCCCCACTTGCAGGGGGAGGGAAGGATACTTCAGGAGCAATGAAGCAGATCTGCAGGTGCCTATCTGTCTCTCTCTCTCTGTGTCCAACTCCCCCAGCCCTCATAATTTCTCTCTGTCCTATCAAATAAAACAGAAAAGAAAATGGCCACCAGAAGCAAAGAATCATAGTACTGGTACTGAGCCCCAGTGATAACCTAAGTGGGGGAAAAATGGCTCTTGAAAGGCAGTGAGGAGTTGGACAGATGAAGAAGTAAGAATCACAAGGATATTGGAAGCTTAAGCACAAGGCCAAAATGGCTTTGACTGTGTATCTCTTTTGCAATACAGGGTTGTATGGGTTTTGGCTATCTCTTGCAGTTCTCAGATGTTATTCCCTGCTTTAAAAATTATTAGTGATTCAATATTGATTTACAAAATTACAAGATAATGGGGGTATAATTTTACACTGTTCCTACCACCATAGTTCTGTATCCCTATTCCCTCTATTGGAAGCTATAGCACTTCTCCTAAGGTTGCAGATATGGGTTATTACTTCTACAATTATCTGTCTACATTTGTATAGAGTTGCCCATTTTTCCCCATGGTTCTCTTCCTTTCCAAGTCACACCTACATCTATTACTATTTCTGAATGCCTTTGCCTTTTTCCTTTTCTCTCTCCATGTCCTGATGAAGTTGGGAGTTCAGAGCTCCCTAATCATCTTCCCCCTATCTTCCTCCTGTCACCTTCCCCCTATCATTTTTCCCTCTCTGGGAATATGGGCCAAAATTCTTTTTGGGGGAGCAGGAGATGGGAGTTATGGCATTGTAATTGCTTCCCTGTTGGACATAGACATTGGCAGGTGGATCCACACCCCAAGCCTATTTCTATCTTGTGAAGTAGTTGGGTAGGGTTCCTCACTTTTTGTCAGGCAATACACAACACTCAGTATCATCTGGTGTCTAAACAACTCTTATTTCTAGTGTATTACTTTGAACATAAAGTCAGTAGACACTGAACATTCAAGGAAATAATATGGGAACACAGTATCAGAAGATTTTCTTTCCTGAGAGAGGCAGAGGACACCACAAAGTATTCACAGGGTTAATAAATCACTTAGAAATTTAAATGTCATTTCTTGCCAGATTTTTATTGAAAGACTTATGATTATAGACTAAGTTCCAACAAGGTCAACATCGATGTTCCAAAGGCATGAGCAGGTAAGCTAAAGAGAGATCAAATAAATTGTTTAAATGTTACAGCATAGGTAGCACTCACGAATGTCTCTGCAACCAGTCTAACTTCCATTAACATAGTCAGAAACTCTCTGATAAGAAGGAAATTACCATGACTTCACATATTACTCTAAGGAGCTATTGCTATAGAATAGCAATGAAAAGATGTAGACATACCTGCTAATATTCATCTTCTTTCTCTGCCCCCATCCTCCATCAATTGTGTATGGAGGAACAGAGAACAGAAGCAAAAAATTCAAGGAAATCATTTCCAAGAAAATGATCTGTGTCCAGTTGTAACACTTTCTAAATTAGAGACAGAGTACATTCCTGGAGTTTTTTGTTTGTTTGTTTGTATTATTTTATTTTAGTGATTTAATAATGATTACCCAGATTGTAAGATAATGGGGGTGGGCTATAGTGTACCAGGTTAAGTGAGCATAGGAAGCACAGGATGCTGGTTTGAGGCCCTGGCTCCCCACCTGCAGGGTGTCCCTTCACAAGTGGTAAAGTAGTTCTGCAGGTGTGTATTTTTCCTCTCCCCCCCTGTCTGTCTCCTCCTCCCCTCTCAATTTCTCTCGGTCGTATCCTATTAAAAAAAAAAATGGGAAAAAATGGCCTCAAGGAGCTGTGGATTCATACTGCAGGCACCAAACCCCAGCGATAACCCTCGAGGCTAAATAAATAAATAAATAAAAATAGTAGGGGTCCAAGTTCACACACTTCCCACGATCAGAGTTCACTGTCTCATCCCCTCCATTGGCAGCTTCCCTATTCAGGTTGATTCTAGTTGTTACATATGAGAGAGAGAGTATCTCACATGAGACAAAGAGAGAGAGAAACAAGCCAGAGTACCACTCTGGTATATCTGGGACCAGAAGCTGCAGTCAGGCAAGGCTGATGTTTTATTAGCTGAGCCACTGCCCCCACCAGCATGTTTCTCTATATTTCACTTTAATTTTAATTATTTTTTTATTATTTGACAGGAGGAGAGGGAGAAATTGAGAGGAAAGGGGAAGCACAATGAGAGAGGGAGAGAGAGAGAGAGATAGGTAGATAGAGAGAGAGAGAGAGAGGCCTTCAGCACTGCTTTACTGTTTGTGAAGCTTCACCCCACCCCTGCAGGAGAGGACTGCTGGCTTGAACTGGAATCCTTGCACATTGTCACATGTGCATTCAATAAGGTGCACCATAACCCGGCTCTTGTTTTTCTATATTTAAATAGAGACTCAGTGTGGCTTAGTAGGTGACACTCAGACTTGAGAAGTGAGGTCATGATGATTGTATTTATTTTAGGGGCAAACTATCATCACACTATTCTTGCTCTGCCTCACTCAAACTCTTATTTTAATTAATTAATATATTTATTTATTTATTTATTATTTATTTAATTTTTACCAGATCACTGCTCTGCTCTGGTTTATAGTGGTGCAGGAGGGGTGATTAAACTTAGACTGTGTAGCCTCAGGCATGAACATTTCTTTGCATAACTATTATACTATCTAACCCTACCCCTCAAATATTTTTATTAATGATTTAATATTTATTTACAAAATTATAAAATAACAGGGGTGCAACTCCACACTGTTCCCACCACCAGAGTTCTGAAACTCCAATCTCTCCACTGGAAGCTACAGCACCATGCCCAGCCCCCTTAATCAAAATTTCCTTTTTCTTTTCTTCACCAGCAGCTTGTGTGTTAATGATTTTGAAATTTAAAAAATATTTCTTTTGGGCTGGGGAGAGAGCATAATGGTTCTACAAACATACTTTCATGCCTGAGGTTCTGAGGTCCCAGGTTCAATCCCCAGCAGAGTAAGTAGTGTTTTGGTATCTGTCTCTGCTTTTGCCTCTTTCTCTATCTCTGTCTCTGTGTGTGTGTGTGTGTGTGTGTGTGTATTTCTCTTTCACTAAGCTAGATAAATATCTTATAAAATATCTCTTTTTCGAATGTAGTTTCATTAGGAACTAAGGAGAAGTAAAGGTTCTCACAGCTTTTTACGTTTTAAACACCTTTATCTCTTTTTCTCACCTGAGCAGAAAGAAACCAAGAACTCTGACAATCACCCTCAGAAGTTTTTTTTTTTTTTTTTTGGAACATATGGGATCCTTGCACAGGTCCTTGCTCTTAGTACAATGTGCACTTAACTGGGTGCATCACTGCCCGACCTTCTGAATCCACCATTCCTTAAAGACATATGTCTCCTTTTAAAAAATTCTTCATCTGACAGAACAGAGAGAAGTTGGGGGTAGAGGAGAGAGAAAGGGAACAAAAGGGAGCCGGGTAGTGCTACACCGGGTTAAGTACACACTACTGTACTGTATGAAGTGTAAGGACCTGAGCAAGGATCCCAGTTTGAGTCCCTGACTCCCCACCTGCAGGGGAAAGGCTTCACAAGTGGTAAAGCAGGTCTGCAGGTGCCTTTCTTTCCCCGCCCTCTCTTCCCCTTCCCTCTCAGTTTCTCTCTTCCCTATCAAAAAAATAAAAATAGCGCAGCCAGCAGAGGACCGGGAGGAAGCACTGTAGATCGGGGGCTTCCTCTTGGGAGTCTCCAGGGACCACCGCGACCCTGAGGGCGGATCCGAGGACATCCTGGAGTACAGCTCTTATTGGATCAAAAGGACTTGGAGCTAGTTTTCATCTTTGAGAAATCCTTTAAAAAAAGCTTCGGGGGGGGGGGGGCCCGGAAGATGGCGGACTGAGAAGTTGCTAGTGGCTGAGCTCTGACCACATCTCCTGGAAACGGTAGGATTTTCTGCCTTTAGCAGGCCAGCCAATAAGGGGTCCTAGCGGCGACACCAAGGAGGTGACTATAACTTAATTTGGGTTAAGAATTAGAGTAGGGAAAAAAGGGGAAAAAAAAAAAGGAAAAAAATTTTTTTTGTCTTCCTTTTAATTTTCAAGCATACCTCCTTCCCGCCCCCCCCCATAACCAGTCCTTTTCTTTACCAAATTCCTGTCCCACCAGGGAGTATCATTAATTCTAAGTCTATACCCTTCTGAAACCTCTGGCCTTTTTTCTTTCTAAGTAGCCAACCCCCCACCTCACCCTGCATAGCTAATTAGATAATTAAAAATAAATACATTAAAAAAACCCTTTCACTGCCCTTTCATGACTGTTCTTTTTCTTATCTTTTTCTTTTTTTATCTCTCTCTTTCTTTTTTTCTTTTTCTCATTCTTGTCATCCCTTCTTCCTTAATCCTACAGCTTCCAAAGTCACAGCCCCCAGCCCCCACACAAACAAACAGTGTGCTTTTTTGAATTCACTGATACACATTTGGGAATTTCCTTTCACTGCTCTTTAATTACAGCTCTTTTCCTTATCTTTTCCCTTTTCTCTCTCTTGTCTCTCCCTCTCTCTCTTTTTTTTTTAATCTTGTCATACACTTCTTCCTTCTTCTTTGCCTGTCTGAATTTGTGAATTATTTTGGGGAAGAAATCTGACTCAGAGTGGACTCTCTATGTGTGTATCTCTGCTCTAGTTCCCTTTTCCCTCTTGTTACCCCTAGAATATACAGTGGATAGTAGATTTGCATAACTGTCTATTCTTGCTATCCTTTCTTTCTTTTCTCTTTCTTCACTGGGATTTAGTTCCTGTTTTTTCACGGATTGGAGAAATTGTTTAGCTAACTGGTAATGATCAAACTACTTCAATACTTGCTTCAGTTGCTACTGTAATTCCGGAGGTTGGTGAGTGCAATTGTCATAAAGGTATTTAGTACAGGGTTACTTGTACTTAAGACACAACAACTGAGGAACAACAGAGCATAAAAAAAAAAGAAACACATAAATCAAAACAATGAGTAGATCAAAAACAAATAAAACTGCTACTTCAATGAATGAAGACAAGAGCCCAGAAGAAACTACAAATCAGCCAGAAGTAACCATAGATAAGAAAAGTATGCAAGCAATAATAAACTTATTAATCACAGAAATGAAAACAGCATTGGAGGAAAGAAATGGCAGTATTAGGGAAACAACAGTTGAGACCCCCAAGGAAAATACTGATTATCTTGAGGCATTTAGAGAAATGAAAGCTGAAATAGCTGTAATGAAGAAAGAAGCTGAGGCAATGAAAAGCAGACTAACAGAAGCAGAAAACAGAACTAGTCAGACAGAGGATGAGTTAGAGAAAACGAAGAAAGAGGTGAAAGAGCTTAAAAAGAGATTGAGAGACACTGAAAAGAACAACAGAGACATATGGGATGATCTCAAAAGAAGTAACATTCGTATAATTGGCCTGCCAGAGGAAGAAAGAGAGGAAGGGGAAGCAAACATTCTAGAGGAAATAATAGAAGAAAACTTCCCAGACCTGAATAACAGAAAGGACATCAAGATTCAAGAGGCCCAGAGAGTACCAAACAGAATCAACCCAGACCTGAAGACACCAAGACACATCATAGTCACAATGAGAAGTAAGGATAAAGAAAGGATCCTAAAGACTGCAAGAGAGAAACAAAAAGTCACATACAAGGGAAAACTCATAAGATTATCTGCAGACTTCTCCACTCAAACTCTAAAAGCCAGAAGGGAGTGGCAAGATATCTATCGAGCCCTGAAATAAAAATAAAGGGTTTCAACCAAGGATAATATATTCTGCTAGACTTTCATTCAAACTAGATGGAGGGATCAAAACCTTCTTAGATAAACAAGTTAAAGGAGGCAACCATCACCAAGCTGGCCCTGAAAGAGGTTCTGAAAGACCTCTTATAAGCAAGAACATCACTATAATACTTGTAATATATCAGAGCAAACAAAATTTTTTTGAACAATGGCACTACAATACATTAAATCCATAATATCAATAAATGTCAATGGCTTAAACTCACCCATCAAAAGGCACAGGGTGGGGGGATGGATCAGAAAACATAACCCAATCATATGCTGCTTGCAAGAATCCCATCTGTCACAACAAGATAAACACAGACTTAAAGTGAAAGGATGGAAAACTATCATACAGGCTAACAGACCACAAAAAAGGGCAGGAACAGCCATTCTCATCTCAGACACGATAGATTTTAAATTAAATAAAGTCATAAAAGATAGGCAAGGACATTACATAATGATTAGAGGATCAATCAGCCAAGAAGACTTAACAATTATTAACATATATGCACCCAATAAGGGACCATCTAAATACATTAAGCACCTACTGAAAGAATTTCAAAACTACATCAATAGTAATACAATAATAGTGGGAGACTTCAATACCCCACTCTCACACTTAGACAGATCAACAAAGCAGAGAACCAATAAAGATACAAGAGAATTGAACGAAGAGATCGACAGACTAGACCTCTTGGACATTTTCAGACTCCTCCACCCCAAAAAACTGGAATACACCTTCTTTTCAAATCCACATAACACATACTCAAGGATAGACCACATGTTAGGCCACAAAGACAGCATCAATAAATTCAAGAGCATTGAAATCATCCCAAGTATCTTCTCAGACCACAGTGGAGTAAAACTAACATTTAACAACAAACAGAAAATTATTAAAAGACACAGAATTTGGAAACTAAACAACATGCTCCTTAAGAACCACTGGGTCAGAGACTCACTCAAGCAGGAAATTCAAATGTTCCTGGAAACAAAGGAAAATGAAGACACAACCTATCAAAATATTTGGGACACAGCTAAAGCAGTACTGAGAGGGAAACTTATAGCCATACAATCACATATTAAACACCAAGAAGAAGCTCAAATGAACGACCTTACTGCACACCTCAAGGACTTAGAGGAAGAGGAACTAAGGAACCCTAAAGCAACCAGAAGGACAGAAATCATGAAAGTTAGAGCAGAAATAAACAACATCGAAAATAAAAGAACCATACAAAAGATCAATGAAGCCAAATGTTGGTTCTTTGAAAGATTAAACAGAATTGACAAACCCTTAGCCAGACTCTCCAAACAAAAAAGAGAGAAGACTCAAATTAATAGAATTGTAAACGATGGAGGAGATATCACAACTGACACCAAAGAAATCCAGAGAATCCTGCGAAACATCTATAAATAACTATATGCCACCAAGCTATAGAATCTGGAAGAAATGGAACAATTCCTAGAAACATATGCCCTTCCAAAACTGAACCAAGAAGAACTACAAAATCTAAATGCACCAATCACAGACAAAGAAATTGAAACCGTTATTAAGAATCTCCCCAACAACAAAAGTCCTGGACCAAATGGCTTCACAAACGAATTCTGCAAAACTTTCAGGAAACAGTTAATACCCATACTTCTTAAGCTATTCCATAAGATTGAAGAAACAGGAATACTCCCTTCCACCTTCTATGAAGCCAACATCACCCTGATACCAAAAGCTGATAGGGACACAACAAAAAAGGAAAACTACAGACCAATATCTCTGATGAACATTGTTGCCAAAATATTAAACAAGATATTGGCCAACCGGATACAGGAACATATCAAAAAGATTGTTCATCACGACCAAGTGGGATTCATCCCAGGAATGCAAGGCTGGTTCAACATCCATAAGTCAATCAAAGTCATTCACCACATCAATAAAAGCAAAGCCAAAAACCACATGATTATCTCAATAGATGCAGAGAAAGCCTTTGACAAAATCCAACACCCATTCATGCTCAAAACTCTACAAAAAATGGGAATAGATGGGAAATTCCTCAAGATAGTGGAGTCTATATATAGCAAACCTATAGCGAACATCATATTCAATGGACAGAAGCTGAAAGTATTCCCCCTCAGATCGGGGACTAGACAGGGCTGTCCACTGTCACCGTTACTCTTCAACATAGTATTGGAAGTTCTTGCCATAGCAATCAGGCAAGAGAAAGAAATCAAAGGGATACAGATTGGAAGGGAAGAAGCCAAGCTCTCAGTATTTGCAGATGATATGATAGTATACATAGAAAGACCTAAAGAATCCAGCAGAAAATTACTGGAAGTTATTAGGCAATATAGCAAGGTATCAGGCTACAAAATCAATGTACAAAAATCAGTGGCATTTCTTTATGCAAACACTAAATCTGAAGAAGAAGACATCCAGAAATCACTCCCATTTACTGTTTCAGCAAAATCAATCAAATACCTAGGAATAAAGTTGACCAAAGAAGTGAAAGACTTGTATGCTGAAAACTATGAGTCGCTACTCAAGGAAATAGAAAGTGATACCAAGAAATGGAAAGATATCCCATGCTCATGGATTGGAAGAATAAATATCATCAAAATGAATCATCTCCCCAGAGCCATATACAAATGTAATGCAATACCCATCAAAGTTCCACCAAGCTTCTTTAAGAGAATAGAACAAACACTACAATCATTTATCTGGAACCTGAAAACACCTAGAATTGCTAAAACCATCTTGAGGAAAAGAAACAGAAATGGAGGCATCACACTCCCAGACCTTAAACTATATTATAAAGCCATCATCATCAAAACAGCATGGTACTGAACGAAAATAGGCACACATACCAGTTTAACAGAATTGAAAGCCCAGAAATAAATCCCCGTACCTATGGGCATCTAATCTTTGATAAGGGGGCCCAAAGCATTAAATGGAAAAAGGAGGCTCTCTTTAATAAATGGTGCTGGGAAAACTGGGTTGTAACATGCAGAAGAATGAAATTGAACCACTTTATCTCACCAGAAACAAAAATCAACTCCAAATGGATCAAAGACCTAGATGTCAGACCAGAAACAATCAAATACTTAAAGGAAAATATTGGTAAAACACTTTCCCACCTACACCTTAAGGACATCTTTGATGAATCAAACCCAATTGCAAGGAAGACTAAAGCAGAAACAAACCAATGGGACTACATCAAATTGTAAAGCTTCTGCACATCCAAAGAAACTATTAAACAAACAAAGAGACCCCTCACAGAATGGGAGAAGATCTTCACATGCCAGACATCAGACAAGAAACTAATCACCAAAATATATAAAGAGCTCAGCAAACTTAGCACCAAAAAAGCAAATGACCCCATCAAAAAATGGGCAGAGGATATGAACAAAACATTCACTACAGAGGAGATCCAAAAGGCTAACAAATATATGAAAAACTGCTCTAGGTCTCTGATTGTCAGAGAAATGCAAATTAAGACAACACTAAGATACCACCTCACTCCTGTAAGAATGGCATATATCAAAAAGGACAGCAGCAACAAATGCTGGAGAGGATGTGGGGACAGAGGAACCCTTTTACATTGCTGGTGGGAATGTAAATTGGTACAGCCTCTGTGGAGAGCAGTCTGGAAAACTCTCAGAAGGCTAGTCATGGACCTTCCATATGATCCAGTAATATCTCTCCTGGGGGTTTATACCCCAAGGACTCCATAACACCCAACCAAAAAGAGGTGTGTACTCCTATGTTCATATCAGCACAATTCATAATAGCTAAAACCTGGAAGCAACCCAGGTGCCCAACAACAGATGAGTGGCTGAGAAAGCTGTGGTATATATACACAATACAATACTATGCAGCTATCAAGAACAATGAACCCACCTTCTATGACCCATCTTGGACAGAGAGAGAAGGAATTATGTTAAGTGAACTAAGTCAGAAAGATAAAGATGAGTATGGGATGAGCCCACTCATCAACAGAAGTTGACTAAGAAGATCTGAAAGGGAAACTAAAAGCAGGACCTGATCAAATTTAAGTAGGGCACCAAAGTAAAAACCCTGTGGTGAGGGGTAGACATGCAGCTTCCTGGGTCAGTGGGGGGTGGGAGTGGGTGGGAGGGATGGGTCACAGACTTTTTCTGGTGGGAATGGTGTTTATGTACACTCCTAGCAGAGTGTAGACATATAAATCAGTAGTTAATTAATATGAGAGGGGGAAAATCAATTGTATGTCTCAAAGTTTTTCAAAACACAAACTGAATCCTTTTAATATATAGACTGTGTATTTGATATGCGGACTCTCTCATAAGCCTAGACCAAGTAGATTAGAAGCATCCAATAGCACAGCTATATACAAGATACTGGATACTGTACAGCTAACCCTAAAAAAAGGACTTTTCAAAGTTAACCCAATTACCAAAGAATGTGATGATAACATTAACTATCGATTGTCTTTTTGAACCCTAAGACAGCAGGAATCTCACATCTCCACTATAGAGCCCCTACTTCCCCCAGTCCTGGAACCCTTGGATAGGGCCCACTTTCCCATATGCCTCTCCCAATCCATACCAAATAATATTGCATCCGCCGATCACAACCTAACCAACGCAATGATTGCCACCTCAACATGCTTCACCTCAGACTGTGTCCAGAGACTTCACATGTGGAATGACAACCCTTCAGCTTCATTACTCGGGTGAGACCTTTCCTTTTATAGTACACTCTAATTTCATCTCAGGTGGTTCACTTTCTAACAAAGTCCCATAACCTAGATATACACCAGTTTCTATGAGAGAGAGCTTATGTTCACAAGTATCCATAAACTACTGCAAAATATATACCTGAAAGCAGAAGTACACTAGAGTTTGCAGTGAGTACCTCCCTAACACTTCCTCTCCACTATTCCAAGCTTTGGGCCCATGATTGCTCAACAATTTGTTTGGCTTCGTATGTTAACTCTCTTTTCAATCACCAGGTTCCAGATGCCATCAGGATGCTGGCCAGGCTTCCCTGGACTGAAGACCCCACCAATGTGTCCTGGAGCTCAGCTTCCCCAGAGACACACCCTACTAGGGAAAGAGAGAGGCAGACTGGGAGTATGGACCGACCAGTCAACGCCCATGTTCAGCAGGGAAGCAATTACAGAAGCCAGACCTTCTACCTTCTGCAACCCTCAATGACCCTGGATCCATGCTCCCAGAGGGATAGAGAATGGGAAAGCTATCAGGGGAGGGGGTGGGTTGTGGAGACTGGGTGGTGGGAATTGTGTGGAGTTGTACCCCTCCTACCTTATGGTTTTGTTAATTAATCCTTTCTTAAATTAAATAAATAAATAAAAATAAAAAAGTAAAAATAAAAAAATAAAAATAAATTAAATAAATCGCTCCAGGAGCAGTGGGTTCATATTGCAGGCACTGAGCCCCAGTGATTAAAGTTGGAGGCAAAAAAAGAAGGAAAAAGAAAGGGAGCGAGAAAGAGAGACACCTGCAGACCTGTGTCACTGACCTTGAAGCTTCCCTCCTTTTTGACAGGGTTTTTATACTTGCAACATGTGCGCTCTACTGGGTGCACCACTACCTGGCTCCCTTCAAACCCAGCTTCACACACACAGCAAAGCGTATGCTCTCATCAAGGTTGTTTAACTTTTGTAACTGTCTATCAACTACTTAACATAAAGTGTTGTGCCCAGTATATTTCTATTTATTTATTTTTATTTTTTCTGCCACTAGAGTTATTCCTGGGGCTCAGTGCTGGCACTGTGAATCCACCATTCCAAGTTGCCATTTTTCCTTTTTTTCTTTTCTATTTATTGGGTAGGAAAGAGATAAATTGACAGGGAAGGAGGAGTTAGCAATGAAGAGAGAAACAGAGACAGCTGCCGACCTACTTCACGGTTCCTGAAGCCCCCCCCTCCCCGTAAGTAGGCATTGGGGGCTTGAACTGGGGTCCTTTTGCATGAGAAGGTATGTGCTCAAATGCTCAACCAAGTGAACCTCTGCCTGGCCCCAGCCTGATACATTTAGTATAAGAATTCTTTTGAAACTTAATCTGTGTCTATAAAATGAATCTTCTGCAAAAGGTGCAAAATACTCCTGAACATACTGCCAAAGATGGAAGAAGAGGATGAATACACCAAAGACTGCTGAGTGGGAAAGAAAGAAAGAAATAAAGAAAGAAAGAAAGAAAGAAAGAAAGAAAGAAAGAAAGAAAGGAAGGAAGGAAGGAAGGAAGGAAGGAAGGGAGGAAGGAAGAAACTTAAACACAAACAAATGCAAAAACAGGGGAAGGGGGGAGAAAGAAACTGCAGATCATGTAATTTCGAGATGAACATTAATATTCTGGAAGGTGTGCATTTGTATATCAGTATCCCTGCTGGCAGGACTCTGAAGCTTGATTATTTCCCACTTTCGTTGTGATATCTGAAGCCAAGGACAATGATCCCACTGCTCTCCTGATACAGAATATCAACCCCATTACCTGAAAATTGCATTATGGTTTTTTTTCCTTTTTTAAACTTCACTGTTAGTGGAGTTTTAAAAGGCCTTTAAAATGTCTCCTCCCCAAATGACACAGTCAGATCTACTTCCTCTTCTGAATATCCAATAGAGTACCTAACTGAAATAAATCACCATGACCCAGCAATACATAGGAACTGAACAGAAGCCACTTAATTCAATAGTTAAGTGTCTTTTGGAACATTATTCAGACAATCTTAAATCACACTGGACGAAAAGAAACATTTTTAAAAAGGTGAAGTTTGCACTTGTTCTAGTATAAGGTATGAATAGGGTTGTTGCTGCAACAGATTCAAAATGCTAATATATTAAGCTGAATCCTGATGTGGGGACCCCAGAGAATTCATGCCATGTATCCATCTTTTAACCTTCATGTAAATAAAGAGCACACAGCGGTGTTAGGACCTCTTCTAGGACAGGCTTTGATACTTCTAGGACAGCTGTCACTTCCCCTGTTTACAGCTGCATCCTCTGCAACTTATGGGACTTTTCTTCCCAAACAGTCCGAGTGCATCCCCAGGAAGCAGCACAAAACTGTCTGGACTCCACCACCCCTGCCCCCTCCATCACCTGATTCCTGCCTCTATAGCTAATATCAACAGCAAGTGTAACGTATTCTTTCAAGAAGAACACCTTCACATGCTCACATGTGAACACCTTCACATTCAGATTCAGAGAAGCAGAATCTTCTCGCACTTTTCACCTCCTTTATGTGACAGTGAAATACAGTCATTAACATAAAATGCACATGGGGCCAAGCAGTGGCACACTAGGTTAAGCATACATGTTATCATGTACAAAGACCTGAGTTCAAGACCTAGTCTCCCACCTTCAGGGGGAAGCTTCACAAACTTTGCATATGGTGAAGCAGTGCTGGCAGGTTTCTTCTCTCCCCCCGCCCCCCATCTCTTCTCTGTATCCAGGGTTATCACTGTGGCTCAGTGCCAGCACTATGAATCCATTGTTCCTGGTGGCCATTTTTTCCATTTTATTGGCTAGGACACAGAGAAACGGAGAAGAAATAGGGAGATAGAAAGGAAGAGAGAAAGAGAGACACCTGCAGACCTGATTCACCACTTGTAAAGCTTTCTCCTTGCAGGTGGGGAGCAGGTCTCTTCCTCTCTGCCTCCCCTTATCAATCTCTCTATCTCTATCCAATAAATAAATAAATAAATAAATAAAACTTTTCAAAATTAAAAACTAAATGTACATTAGCTTATACCTGGAAACAGGTCTCCTCAGTGCTGCCTCAGGAGAGCTCTTCAATCTAGACAACCTCAAACACTTTAAGCCCTTAAATGCAGATGGAGTCAATGCTTTCTGTGGTGTGATCTTCCCAAAGACAGCAGAATTTCTGTGAAAATTCTGTGACATTCCTGAACACGAACTTAACTCTGGCCTTCTCTGCCCTCCACAGAGATGAAAGAGGAGGCCCTCAAGGTGGAGAAATGGAATTTACAGAAGCTGACGGGTGCAAGGCTTTGCTCCTGCAATTGGCCTGTCTCTATTTCCCATGCTCAAGAAAACAAGTCAGACAATAGCCTCAAAAAAGGGGGAAATGAAAGGGGCGAGGTGGTGGCACACCTGATTGAGTGTGCACATCACAGTGCGCAAAGACCCCGGTTCAAGTCCTCAGTCCCCTCCTGCAATAGGGAGACTTCCCAAGTAGTGAAGCAGGGCTGCAGGTGTCTTGCTCTCTGTTTCTCTTCTCTAGATGCCCTTTCCCTCTCAAATTCTCTCTGTCTCTATCCAAAATAAATAATATATATTTTTAAATTTTTTATTCTTTATTTTATTTATCAGATAGAGATAGCCAGAAATCTAGAGGGAAGAGGGTGATAGAGGGTGAGACAGAGAGATACCTGCAACATTGCTTCATCACTTGCAAAGCTTTCCTCGTGCAGGTGGGGGATGGGGGCTCAAATCTAGGTCCTTGTGCATTGCCACATGTGTGTCAACCAGGTGCACCACCACCTGGTCCCATAAATATTTTTAAATAATAATTTTAAAATAAATTCTTAACTTTTTAAAATAATCTTTTAAAAAAATCCTTCCAAGACTCTTTCCACATGAAGACCCCTAGCTTCATCTGCTCTATTCCTATTTGTTTTATATCTTACTGCCTTTCAGCCACCAAGGTGCAGACACTACTGTGACACCATCCTGACTTCCCTGGGCAGATGACCTCACCAATATGTCCTGGAACCTCACCTCCCCAGAGCCCTACCCCAATAGGGGAAAACAGAAACAGGCTGGGGTTATGGATCCACCTGCCAAAGTCCATGTGCAGCAGAGAAGAAATTACAGAAGCCAGACCTTTTACCTTCTGCACCCCATAGAGAATTTTGGTCCATTTTCCTAGAGGGATAAAGAATAGGGAAGCCTGTGGTCCGGGAGGTGGCACAGTGGTGAAGCTTTGGACTCTCAAGCATGAGGTCCCGGGTTCAATCCCCGGCAGCACATGTGCCAAAGTGATCTCTGATTCTTTCACTCTCCTCCTATCTTTCTCATAAATAAATACAATCTTAAAAAAAAAAAAAGAATAGGGAAGCGTTCAATGAAAGGGATGGGAGACAGAACTCTGGAGGTGGGAAGTGAGTGGAATTGTACCCCGTTGTCTTACAATCTTGTTAATCATTAGTAAATCAATCACCAATAAAAGAGGGGGAGATATAAAATTTCATAGACACAGTATAGTATGGGAGAAAATCAATTTCCAAGTCCATTTCATTTTATATGAGTAATGAAAGCTCTCTCCTCCAGAGGTCCCTCACAGACATGATAATTATACATTACACTTGTGTATATGCATGAACTAAAAAATACTTTTACATGTTATATATACTCATATATATGCCACCCACATTTCTATTTGGTTTCTTTCTCTTTTTTTTCCTACTAATTCCTTTCTGTATTGCTAGAGGACCTTCACATTCTCTATGATAATGAACTTAACAGTTTTCCTCTAGTTCTCTCCTGTTTAAACACAGTGATCTATTCCGTTCCAAGTCTTTGTTACAACAGAGAAAATTAAGTGGAGAAATATAAGGCACTGACTGGATAATCCAAATACCTCCAAACACTTTCATCCTAAATTTAAAACTGCAAGCATGGTGTGTGCAGCATAAAGAAATTGGAAGGGAATGTGTGAATGCTTGCTGTGCACCATTCCTGCACACTAAAGAATTTTCTACTCTGGGAAGGCAGTATACACTTTTTTTTAATGTGATACTTTTTTATTTGGTGCATATAACATGCTGCCTTTAAATGTGATGAACCTAGGCCTGATTTCGTTAAAAAATATTGGTTCATACTCCCAGAGGGATAAAGAATAGGGAAACTTCTAAGAAAGGAAAAGATATGGAATTCTGATGGTGGGAACTGAACTGTGTGGAATTGTACCTCTCTTATCCCAAAATCTTGTCAGTAATCATTAAATCACTAATTAAAAAATATATATCTCAAGTCATGGGCTCTATGGAACATACCTAAATAGACTTCCTAGCTTCTTCCCACATAAAGACCCTTAGTTTCATCTGCTCTATTCTTACCTTTAGGTTCCTGTTTATTAAACAAATTTTCCTGCTTTATATCTTTTAAATTTATTTTTTAAACTTTAAAAAAATATTTTACATATTTATTTTCCCTTTTGTTGCCCTTGTTGTTTTATTGTTGTAGTTATTTTTGTTGTTATTGATGTCCTTGTAGTTGGATAGGACAGAGAGAAATGGAGAGAGGAGGGGAAGATAGAGAGAGGGAGAGAAAGATAGACACCTGAAGACCTGCTTCACCACTTGTGAAGCAACTCCCCTGCAGGTGGGGACCTGGGGGCCCTAACCAGAATTCTTAGGATGGTCCTTGTGCTTTGTGCCACGTGTGCTTAACCTGCTGCGCTATCACCCGACTCCTGCCTGCTTTATATCTTAATGCTTTTCAGCCACCAAGTTTCAGATGCTACCATGACACCATCCTGACTTCCCTGAGCAGATGACCTCATCAGTGTCTCCTGGAACCCTGCTTCTGCAAAGCCCTTCCCCACCAGGGAAAGATAGAAGCAGGTTATGGGTATGGATCCACATGCCAATACCCATGTTCAACAAAGACACAATTATAGAAGCCAGAACTCCCATCTTCTACACCCCAAAAAGAATTTTGGTCCATATTCCCAGAGGGATAAAGAATAGTGAAGCTTCCAGTGGAGGGGATGGAGCATAGCTAGGAAAGGGGGTAGAGAAAGAAATGCACGCTGGGAAAGTGGCAGCTTCCTTAGCACTGTTTCAAGGGTTTTAACTGGTGGGATTAATGTTACCCTGCAGGCAGGGTGGGTCTCGGGGTATAAAGAAGATAGATCAATGGGATGGGTGGGGATTTTTCAGGCAAAACAATGATTATGTAAATAGGCCATAGTGTCAGCAATGCAGGAAGGAGCAGGGGGGTTGGCTTAATGCCTGATATTTCAGCTCAATTTTTCCAACACCATTTGTTGAAGAGTCTCTTCTTTGGGGGGAAGGAGTTGTTATTAATTTTTTTTATTGCCACTGGAGCTCTGTTGCCACTGGGACTCTGTGTGGGTGCTACGAATCCCCCACACCTAGTGGCTATTTTTTCCACTTTTTTTCTTTCTATTTTATTGGATAAGAGAGAGAAATTGAGAGGGCCAGAGGAGATAGAAAGACAGACACCTGCAGACCTGCTTCTCAACTCCTGAAGCATGGAACTCTGGTGGTGGGAATTGTATGCAATTGTACCCCTGTTATCTTACAATCTTGTTAATCATTATTATATCATTAATAAGTTAAAAAATAAATAGTAAAATTTTAAAAAGCCTCTTTCTCCTGGTGTGTTAATATAAACTGTGTCTCAGCTGTGAGATCTGAGCCACTTAGGAAATCAATGACAAGTAAATCAAAGAAATGTATTCTGGAGAAGGGGCTTTGAACAGTTCACAGAAGTCTTTCTTGGAACACCCAACACAATGGTGCAGGGTCTCTATCACATAATGTTTAGCTTCTGCATGAGCATAAATATCTCTTTCCTTTAATTTCCAATTATCTTTATTTTTGTATTTGACAAAGACAGCCAGCAATTGAGAGGAAGCAGGAGATAGGCACACCTGCAGCCCTGCTTGTGGTGACTCTGGCAAAGCTTTCCCCCGCAGGTGGGGACTGGTGGCTTGAACCCCAAGTCCTTGAGCACTGTAACTTGTGCACTCAACCAGATGTGCTACCACTGGGCCCCAGCAGAAATCTATCTTTACAATGATTTACTGATGATACCATCATTCAAATCTGCTAATCTCTGTTCTTTCTTGACTTTGTTAGTAGAGATACAGCAAAATTACAGTGGGGAAAGAGTCACTCATTTTCTGTATTCTACTGAAGTTTATTTTTAATTAATTAATCATTGGATAAATCCAGAAAGAAATTTAAAGGAGAGGGAGAGAGAGGCAGAGAGACACCTGCATCCCTTTTTCACCACTCATGAAGCATCCACCCTTATAGGTGGGGACCCAGAGCTTAAACCGGGCACCCTGTGCATTGTTTATCTCTAAATTTCCCCATTTTTTCAAAGATACAGCCTTCACTTCCTTTCTAGTACACTCCTACACCTATTACTTCCTCTGGTTATCTTTACTTTTTCCCTCTTCTCTCTCGGAAAAGAGAAACTGCCCGGCTTCCTCTGGTGGTATAAAAACAAGATTCCTGATGACAGATGCTTCAGGTCCTGGTGGAACTGAGATACAGAGCCCTCTGGCCATTTTCCCCTATCATTTACTGGTCTGGGAAATGGACCAAAATTCTTTTTTGGGGTACAGAAGGTGGGAACTCTGGCTTCTATAATTGCTTCTCTGTTGGGCATGGGTGTTGAGTTGGCAGGTGGATCCATACGCCCAGCCTATTTCTTTCTTTCCTTAGTGGGGTTGGGCTCTAGTGAGGTGGGGCTCCAGGACACATTGGTGAAGTTGTCTGCCCAGGGAAGTCCAGAATAAAGCTTTCATGTCTCACTTCACAGTTCTAAAAGGCAAGCCTCACCTACACTCCTCTGATATTGTGATGGGAGTGAGAAGTCTAGAACTTTTTCAAAACCTTGCATTTCTTACACTGTATAATTTCTGTCACCTGGACATGCCCACCCCTCATGGTCAACATATACAGACACATCATCTATGCCATCAAGGCCCTTCTGTCAAGCCCAAAGCCACTCATCACCAGACAATTAATTAAAATTGATTCATTTTTTCCTCCCCATATCAAACAGTCACAGACATAGAGGTCGTTGTGCACAGTGGTTTTGTTTTATCATAGACAAGACTAAACTATAGTTTATATCCTTTCTAATGTGTCTACTTAAGTTTCTTCCTTGTAATTAAAACCGTGGATCCAACCTATAATTCGGTCAAAGCCTTGAGTGATGACTGATGCTTATTCTGACTGCAGCTTATCTAACATCATGCATATGTCAGAGGACAGCACTTACGGTTTTTAAATCACAAGGTCTTTCTGTTCCAAACAATCATCACTAAGCTTCATCTTCTGCATTTTTCTGCAATTTCTTTTTCCATTCTCAAAGTGCTCTCTTCATGTCTTCCAATAAAACAAGCAACTGAGCTTTCCTTTCTCCACAAATCACAAGGTAATGGGTAACCCTGGGTCCATTCTCCCAGAGAGATAAAGGATAGGAAAGTTTCCAGTGGAGGAGATGGGATACAGAACTCTGGTGGTGGGAAATGTGTGGAATTTTACCCCTCTTTCTTATCCTATAGTTTTGTTGATATTTTCTATTTTAAAAATTTTTTTAAGGCTGCAGTGCAGGTATCTGGAAATGGGATTCCATCAATTAATCAGGACAGGTAAAAAAAATCTCTACTCACACTCTTCAATGCTACAAAAAAGCTCAAGATAAGCCAGGTCATTTATAGCAGGCAAATGACTCAACCCAGTCAGGAGGGCCTGATGTCTTTTGTATTCTTACTGCATCTCTCTGGCCAAGGGTCAGGGCAAGAATGTTTGGCTCTGTTACACCTTCGGAAGCACCAAAGTCTGAGAGTGGGTGGGTGGATCAAAACTTGTGTGAATGCTGGGAGCACTTGTCAAAGGCAAGGACTTCTCAAAGGCATGGAGTCTCAGGTGTTTGCTTTGTGGGGGGAATCTTCTGAGGAAACCCAACCATCAGCCACTGTTTGTCTCCTTCAACCCTCACACCCCCATAACTGCAGAAGACAAATTTCACTATATATATATATATATATATATATATATATATATATATATATATATATATATAGTAGATTATATATTAACATATATTATGTTATATATACATCTATAATATATATAAATTTCCATACACACACAGGTTCACTATCAGTAAAAAGCCATCAACAGGGGCTGGGATGTGGCACAACTGGTTAAGTACACATAATATTCATGTTAAAAGACCCAGATTCAAGCCCCTACAGGGAGGGATGCTTCAGGAGTTGAGAAGCAGGTCTGCAGGTGTCTGGCTTTCTATCTCCTCTGCCCCTCTCAATTTCTCTCTCTTATCCAATAAAATAGAAAGAAAAAAAGTGGAAAAAATAGCCACCAGGTGTGGGGGATTCATAGCACCCACACAGAGTCCCAGTGGCAACAGAGCTCCAGTGGCAATAAAAAAATTAATAATAACTCTTTCCCCCCAAAGAAGAGACTCTTCAACAAATGGTGTTGGAAAAATTGAGCTGAAATATCAGGCATTAAGCCAACCCCCCTGCTCCTTCCTGCATTGCTGACACTATGGCCTATTTACATAATCATTGTTTTGCCTGAAAAATCCCCACCCATCCCATTGATCTATCTTCTTTACATCCCGAGACCCACTCTGCTTGCAGGGTAACATTAATCCCACCAGTTAAAACCCTTGAAACAGTGCTAAGGAAGCTGCCACTTTCCCAGCGTGCATTTGCCTTTCTCTACCCCCTTTCCTAGCCATTTTCCATTTCCGACTTGCCACTTCCGGTTTTATCCTATAAAAGCATTGGCTCTCTGATCAATAGATCCTTTTGCATTACCACGCTGCTATGAGTTCCTGAGTCATCTATCTCCTGCGTCACTGAGTGAGTAGCAGTCCAGGTTGAGTACGGTCGAGTTCTCTACAACCCAGATAGCACACAGCGGGGAAAGAGGCACCCCACCCTAGCCCGACATTGAAACACACAGAAAAAATAAAACTGTACCACTATATTTCACCAGACACAAAAGTAAATTCCAAATGGATCAAGGACTTGGATGTTAGACTAGAAATTATCAAATACTTATAGGAAAATAATTGGCAGAACTCTTTCCTACCTAAATTTTATAGACATCTTCAATGATACAAATCCAGTTGCAAGGAAGACTAAAACAAAAATAAACCAATGGGACTATATCAAATTAAAAATCTTCTGCACAGCAAAAGAAACCACCACCCAAACAAAGAGACCCCTTACAGAATGGGAGATCTTTACATGTCATACATCAGACAAGAAGCTCGTAAACAAAATACATAAAGAGCTCACTAAACTCAGCAACAAGAAAACAAATGACCCCATCCAAATGTGGTGAGAGGATATGAACAGAATATTCACCAATAACTTTTCCCAATAAATTTCGCTCCCATTTTCAAAATGGCCACTTGTTTAACAGAGTCAATTTATTAAGTTAAGGGGGAAGGTCCATTTTTAAAAAAATGCTTAAAAATATTTATATGTTAGAGATAGAAATTGAGAGGAAAGTGATGACAGAGAGAGACCTACAGATCTGCTTCACTGCTTGTGAAGATCCCTCCTAGCAATTGGGGACTGTGGCTTGAGCCCGGGTTCTTGCACATGGAAACATGTGCCACCACCAGGAAAGAAGGTAGATTTTAAGAAATCTTTCAGGGCCAGGGGTGTAGCTCACAGGGAGAAAATACTGGTTCACACACTCATGTACACACACACACACACACACACATGCAAGTCATTATCAAACTTTTGGTCTAATTTAGAAACATTTCAAAAAATAGTCTTTCAGTATTAAGATCTATTGGGGGGGGGCAACAGGGGATTGCACAAACATGTTACCATGCACAAGGACTGGGCTTTAAGTCCATGGCCCCTACCTGTGGGGAGTGGGGAAAGCTTCACAAGCAGTAAAGCACTGCTGTTAAGTATCCTCCTTTCTTTCTCTCTCTCCTCCAACTTTTTTGCCTTCAGTAACTGGGGCTCAGTGATGGCACTACGAATCCACCACTCCCAGTGGCCATTTTTTCCTTAATTTTTTTAAAATTTATTTTTACTTTATTTAACAGGACAGAGAGAAAATGAGAGAGGAGGGGGAGATAGAGAGAGAGATAAACACCCGCAGACCTGCTTTGCTGCTTGTGAAGCATCCCCTCTGCAGGTGGGGAGCAGGAGCTTGAACCAGGGTCTTCACACATAGTACTATCTGTGCTTGACTGGTTTAGCCACCATCTGGTCCTCAGAGTCCCTCTTCCTCTCTCTCTTTTCCTTCTTCCTCCCTTTCTTTCCTCCTTTCTTTCTTTCTTCCTTTCTCTCTTTCTTTCTTTTAAAGCCTTCTTTATTTATTGGATAGAGACAGCCAGAAATTGGGAAGGAAGGGGGAGATAGAGAGGGAGAGAGGCAGAGAGATGCCTGCAACTCTGCTTTACCGCTTGCAAAGCTTTCCCCGTGCATGTAGGAACCAAGGAATAAATCCTGGGTCGTTGTGCACTGGAACATGTGCACTCAACCAAGTGTACCACCACCTGGGCCCTCCCTCTTCCTTTCTATCTCCCCCTTCCATCTCAGTATCACTCTGATTCTACCAATTAATGAATAAATAAAAATATTAAGGGGTGAGGGAGACAGCATAGTGTTATGCAAAATGATTTTCATACCTGGGGTTCTAAAGTCCCAGGTTCAATCCTCTTCCCCACCCCATCTCAGCACCACTAAATGCCAGAATACAGAATATGTCAGAGTTTACCAGTGCTCTGGTTAAAAAAAAAAAAAAAGATCAAAGTGTCAAGATATCTTATTCCATTCGAGTAAATAGTAGTCCAAAAAATCAGCTACAGTGAAGTGTTATAATCAAATATTCTGTGGTTGTACCAGTAGTGATACATTCAATACCACTACCAAAGTAATTGCTCTAGTGACACTATTTCTGGTAGTTCTCGGGATTTTTTTTTTTCTATTTAAATCTCAGAAGTGCTTTGACTTGATTTGCTCATTTTGTATGATCCCACACAAATATGTCTAACGTTAACTTCCTGTTTTTGATAAGTCTTTATACTTCTTGAATGATATCCAGTTTTCTCCTTACAACTGGATTTGGAGTAAATCACATTTCAGTGGTTGTCCCCAGTGGCTTTTACTCTCAATTCCTCTATAGTTTGAGACACATTTTCTAATTTATAACATGCTTCAAAGTTTTTTTTATTGCTGAGGCTCAGTACTAGCACTACGAATCCACTGCTCCTTGTGGCCATTTTTTTTCCCATTTTATTGGATAGGACAAGAGAACTTGAGAGAAGAAGAGATGTTAGAGAGGGGGAGAGAAAGATAGACATCTGCAGACCTGCTTCACTGCTTGTGAAGCGTACCCTTCCCTGCAGGTGGGGAGCCAGGGATTTGAACCAGAACCCTTGCGCACATTTTTGTGCTTCATATTATGTGTGCTTAACATGGTGCACCACCTCCTGGCCCCCTACATGTTTCAAATTTAAGGTTAAATCCCTTACTTCAAATGGCAAAATAAGTAGGAACAAACAAACAGGAAGTCTAACTAAGTCTGAAAAAAAGTTAGTTTTACAAAGTTTCTCTTACTCTTGATATCCACCCAGATAAGGATTTCAAATTGTAGGTATTTTTCCTTTGTTAACAGTTAACTGTAATTGTTTATATCTGGGTACATGAAAACCCTAGGAGTATCACCTAACCAGGCAATGGTTCTCCAATTTTTAAATACTTTATTTATTTTTGTATTGTTGAATAGAGACAGAAATTGAGAAGGAAAGAGGAGATGAGAGACAGAGAACTGCAGCCCTACTTCACCACTCATGAAGTTTTCTCTCCTACAGAAGGTCTGGGGGTTTGAACCAGGCCCCTTGTGCTTGGTAACATAAGCACTGAACCAGGTACTTCTTTCCATGCTAGACAGTGTTTCCAAAGTTATGTACCAAGGGTTTATATTGAGTAACTTTTTTGCTTTGTTTTGTTTTCTCCTCTAATTTGATGTGTGATTCCTTCCAGATTTTTACACTCTCTTATCTTACTTTTTTGTGGGGTATTTAATTTGCTTAACACTAAAGAGGGCATAACAACCCTACTGCTTTCCAAAACAAACTTAAAGGCATTCATTCAGTAGAATGTTTGAGTAACAAGGAGTGTTGTGATCTCTTTCACTCACTGTCTCTTTCTTCCTCTCTGTC
The DNA here is from genome assembly GCF_950295315.1 of Erinaceus europaeus. Classification (NCBI taxonomy): domain Eukaryota; kingdom Metazoa; phylum Chordata; class Mammalia; order Eulipotyphla; family Erinaceidae; genus Erinaceus; species Erinaceus europaeus. The sequence continues at coordinate 61,427,781 of NC_080168.1, forward strand.
TTTTTTTTTGTCTTTCACCCTCTACCTAAAAGAAAAATAAATAAGTAAGTCGTTGCCAGGAACCGTGGACTCATCAGGCACTGAGTCCCAGTGATAACTCTGGTGGCAAAAATAAAACCTTCCTTTATCATCTTCAATGAGGAAAAAAAAATTAGGGAAATTAGAGGTTACTCTTTAACCAGGTAAACCACTACTGACATAAATAATAGAACACTTATTTTTTTAAAACAACGTATTTTAAAGCAACTTTCCCTACATAGTACTATAATATCATTAGAAGCTGACAAAAATCTGAGGTTGAAATCCTGCCGGTGGTAACTTCCAGAAAGGAAGGAGAGAGAGAGAGAAAAGAAGAGGAGGAGGAGGAGGAGGAGGAGGAGGAGGAGGAGGAGGAGGAGGAGGAGGAGGAGGAGGAGGAGGAGGAGGAGGCTTCCATGTAAGAATTAAAGTAAACTGAGATTTAGCTCTATCTGCATCAGCTATACACACTAGCTAGCTACAGGAAGCCTTAAAAATGGTGTTAAATGCACCATCTGGAATCTTGTAAAATGAACTTTTACCTGATGGTTAGTGGCAATTTATTACTAAACACAAGAGAGATGTGTGAGCTATTTTGGACTCAAGTAGGACATTATTCTTGCAACAAGACTAATATTCACTAAGCATCTTTATCCACTGAGCGCTAAAACAGACCACTGAAATCATGGTAAAGAGCTGTCACCCACTGGGAACCAAGAGACTATTATTCCTTCTGCTAAACTCTCCTCTCAAGTTCTTTCTTCCAGGAAGCCGTCCAGTAATAGCTCTTCCAAATCTGGAACCCTTCTTCAGCTTTCAGACTTTGTGTCTTCATAACCATGCACTATGTATGCAGACAATCTCAGATCCCTCCTGGGCTGATGGCATGCATGTCACTCAGGTTGTGAGAACTTGAACTATATTTTATTTTATTTTATTTATTGCCACCAGTGTCCTTGCTGGGGCACAGTGGGTTCCCACATACAAATTTCTGTAGTATTTTTTGCACTTTTTTGTCTTTCTAATTTTTATTAGATAGGACAGAGAGAAACTGAGAGGGAAGAGGTAGAGTTGGGGTGCAGAGAAAGAGACACCTGCAGAGCTGCTTCACTGCTCGTGAAGCATTCCCCACCTTGCAGGTGGGGAGCCGGTGGGCTTGAACCAAGGTCCTTGCACTTGGTAATATGTGTGCTTAACCGGGTGTGCCACCAGCAGGCCCACAGAACTTGGGATTTTAGTGTTAGGGTGCAAGGGCCTCAGTTTTCTTTTCTTTTGCAGTTATTTATGACCTTATTCATGTGCAATGCAATTCACTGGGTAGGGTATATCTTTTCATCCAGAAAGGACAGGGTATAGCATTGAAGCTTTTCCTGGTGCCAAAGCACCTCCCATTTGGTTCAGGGGTTCAGCCCAGGACTGTGTGTAAGTTCTACCCAGTGAGCTCTCTCTTGGCTCCCACACACACATTTTTCAATTCCTTCCTGCTTTGCCATCTTAACTCTGTGCACATGTGCAATATATGCACATTAAGTGACATTTACCTGACTTTTATTTAGAATACTTGTCTATCTTAATGATCCTGGCACAGTTTTATACGACAAATGTCCCAGCTTCACTGCAGCCGGCCACCACAAAACCCGGGACACCAGGGTCTCAGCCTCCTCTCCACCCCTGAGGTGGTCTCATCACCCTGCCAAGAGCCAGCACCAGGAAGACCCAGTGACAAGGAACCTGCAAAGCACTTTGCTTCCTTATGTGCCTCCCCCACCACCAAGGGACTCATTGAAGTTACTGCTAGCCCTGACATGCAAATGATAGGATTAGTGATTGAAAAAAGTAGGCAGATGAAAGAACTATTCAGGGACTGGGTAATGGGGCACCTGTTACAATGCTCAAGGAACCAAGTTTGAGCCCCCCACACCTCACCTACAGGGGAGAATCTTTATGAGCTATAAAGCAGGTCTGCAGGTGTTAATCTTTCTTTATTCTATTCTACTCTACTATTTATCTCTCTTTCTTTCTTTTTTCTTTTCTTTTTTTTTTCTTTTTGCCATCAGGGCTCAGTGTAGGCACTGCAAATTGACTGTTTTTTTGTGGCCATTATTTCCATTTTATTGAATAGGACAGAGAAAAATTGGTAAAAGGGAGGATAAGAGAAGAAGAGAGGAAAACACCTGCAGATATGCTTCACCACTTGTGAAGTGCCCCCGCCCCACAGGTGGGGAGCCAGGGACTTGAACCCAAATCCTTGCATGGGTTCTTGCACTTAGTTCTATGTGCCCTTAACTGGGTGAAACACCACCTGGCCCTATGTGTCTCTTTTTCTTTTCCTTTTTATCTCCTCTTTCCTCTCAATTCCTCTCTGTACTATCTAGTAAAATAGAAAAAGGATAGATAAAATAAATAAAGGAATGAAGAAAGGAAAGAAGGATGGATGGATCTATTGGGAGCAGTAGATTCATAGTGCTGTCACTGAGCTCTAACAATAACTGATAGCAATAAAAAAGAGAGAGAGAGACTATTCATTTCTCTAAGATCCATTCCACTCATAACAGGACCACTGCTTTAAAAAGGTTCCCTCTATCATTCTAAGTCTAACCTTGTAAGGACTACAAAAGCTGGACAAGGGCAAGAGACCAGCACACTCTAATGATAGCCCTTTTGGTCACTACTAGGCCACCCCACATTCCAAAGGGAGGCTGGGTCTATATACTCTGCCACTCAAGGAAGACTGGTCCTGAAATGAGTGCAGCCTAGATTGTTTCTACCTATGACCATGAACTGTGAGCTCAGCCTGACAGGGACTCACAGGCTCCTATGCTCAATAGAAATAGACATGGGGCCTTGGTCAAATCGATGCAGTTTACAGTTAATGGCATTTATATACTTTTCTCATATTAGGGAGCTACTCTCTGCCCTGAACCAGCTTTCTAGTCCTATCCCCAACTCTAACACCATCTTCCAACTTTGTAGCCCTTTTCTCTACTCTGACACCATCTTCTTAGACACTGTTTATGTTCAACTCCATGTTGACTATCAAACTCAAGAAAAAATTACCATAGTCATGGGCCCCTAAGAACATGCCTAAAATGGGCTTCCTAGCTTCTTTCCACTCTAAAATCCTTATTCTCATCTACTATACTCCTACTTTTTGTTTCTTGTTAATTAATCATTTTGTCCTGCTTTATATATTGCCTACTTTCAGACAACAAGTTGCAGAAATTATCATGATTCCATCTTCTTCCCTAGGCTGACAACCTCAGCAATGAGTCCTTAAGTCTCACCTAGCCAGAGCCCTACCTCACTAGGAAAAGATAGAAACAGGCTGGGGGATATGGATCCACCTGCCAACACCCATGCCCAGCAGAAAAGCAATTACAGAACTCACACCTTCAGCACCCCCCAAAATTTTTTGATCCATACTCTCAGTGGGGGAGAAATGATAGGGGGTAGGAAGTGGACAGAGAAAGAGAGGGAGAGATAAAGAGAGACAGAGACAGAGAGAGAGAGAGAAACACTTGGATGTAGTAATAGGTGTATGTGTGACTTGGAAAGGAAGAGAAGATGGGACCTTTAAAAAATGGGCCAATATATACAAATATAAACAGATAAATGTAGAAGTAATAGTTGACCCAATATATGCAACCTTGGGAGAACTGGTGGAGCTTCCAGTGGAGGGACTGGGGATTCAGAACTCTGGTGGTGGGAATGGTGTAGAGTTGTGCCCTGTCATCTTGTAATTTTGTAAATCAATATTAAATCACTAATAAAAAATAAAGGAGTGAAACTGCATGCTTGAAGCTCTGATTCAGCAGAACTAAACAAACCGATTTTGACACTGGAAATGTTTTTCCTCACTGCTGTTCTTGGGCAACAGATAACATCAACTGGATCTGTTTTTTTGTAAAACAAGAGTAAATTTAGCTATGAATAATATACATATCAGTATTCATATTTATACACATGCACATTCATAAGGTCTTTATAAAATCACAATATCTAGCATAATGGATGATGTTCTGTAAGATTCTCTCTTTGTGTTTTCAGCCAGAAATATTAGAGCACAGTAAGTAGAAAAAGATTTTTCTTTCTTTCTTTCTTATCTCTCTCTCTCTTTCACATGGCTCCAGTTAGGTACAAGAAAATCCTAAGATGTCATGAAATATTCATTTTTAAAATATTATTTATTTATTTTTATTATTGGCTAGAGACAGAGAAATTGAGAGGAGAGAGGGAGGTAGAGAAGGAGAGAGACAGAGAGATACTTACAGCCCTGCTTCACCTCATAGAATATTCCCTAATGGTACTTTAATACCATGTGCATGCTTTCACTTCCCCACCTCCCATGGGCACACAGCTATATGCTTATTTACATAAAGTATTTTTATCAAGATATCACAAAATGATTACAGGTGTATTCTTGTGTAACTTGAGCATCATCCTGATTGGCTTATATGAGTTTATCATCATTTCAGATTTATTTGTCAATATGTTGATTATCCACTCCAGGGAATCTTTCTCTAAAGGTTCAGAGGGGATAGTTGAATGCTTTCAGTATCATTTTTACTAGAGACAATTTATAAATAAACACTGAGGGGGACAGGTGGTGGCACACCTGTTTAAGCGTACACACTACAATGTGCAAGGACCTGGCTTTAAGCCCCCGGCTATTAAGAATAATGAGTTCACCTTCTTCACCTCATCGTGGATGGAGTTTGAAGGAATCATGTGAAGTGAGATCAGTCAGAAAGGGAAGGATTGGGAGTCGGGTGGTAGTGCGGTGGGTTAAGCGCATGTAGTGTAAAGCACAAGGACTGCCTTAAGGATCCCGGTTCCAGCCCCCAGCTCCCCACCTGCAGGGGAGTCTTCACAGGTGGTGAAGCAGGTCTGCAGGTATCTATCTATCTTTCTTTCCTCCTCTCTGTCTTCCCCTCCTCTCTCCATTTCTCTCTGTCCTATCCAACAACGACATCAATAACAACAACAATAATAACTACAAAAATAAAACAAGGGCAACAAAAGGGAACAAAATATATAAATATTAAAAAAAGGGAAGAATGAATATGGGATTATCTCACTCATAGACAGAAATTGAGAAATAAGAATATAAGGGAAAATACCAAGCAGAACTTGCACTGGAGTTGGTGTATTGCATCAAAGTAAAAGACTCTGTGGTGTGTGTGTTGGTTCAGGTCTTGATGCATGATGGTGGAGGAGGACCTAGGCTTTGGGTCTGAGAGTGTTTTGCAGAAAACTGAGAAATTTTACACATGTATCAACAACTGTATTTACTATAAACCATGAATCCCTCCAACAAAAAAAATAAAAATTCATCAACATTCCTTAAGGGAGCCAAAAGAAAATACACAAATGGTTGAAGACAAAGGAAAGAGGGTTCATTCATTTGGAAGAGTGGGAGCCCTACCAGAATTGTTACTGAATAGGACTGGAATCACCAATGGAGAGCAGTGTCTTTGACTTTCTTTCTTTCTTTCTTTCTTTCTTTCTTTCTTTCTTTCTTTCTTTCTTTCTTTCTCTCTCTCTCTCTCTCTCTCTCTCTCTCTCTCCTTCCTTCCTTCCTTCCTTCCTTCCTTTCTTTCTCTTTCTTTCTTTCTTTTTTGCCTCCAGGGTTATTGCTGGGACTCAGTGCCAGCACTATGAATCCTCCTAGTAGCCCCCCCCCCCAACCCTTTTATTGTATTGGACAGAGGGAAACTGAGAGAGGAGGGAAAGACAGAGAAGGGTAGAGAAAGATAGACAACTGCAGACCTGTCTCACTGCTTGTGAAGCAACACCTCCCTCCCCCAGCAGGTGGGGAGTATGGGAAGCCTGGTGTGGGTCCTGGAGCTTTGTTCTATATGCACTTAACCCAGTTCACCATCACCTGACCCCCTTAGTCTTTCTTAAATTATAGGCATGTTATCTGGAATGCCTGTTACAGTGTATGTAACTCAGCTAAGCTTCTTCATATGAAGTGTTCTATATGCAATGGAAATGTAGTCTTTCAGTGGCACTGAACTGTGTAAATGGAGATCCTATCCCCAGTGATTACAAAAGCTCTTGCTCACATCAGGGCCAGAATTTATTTTTTCTTGGTATTTGTTTATATTTTATATATTTTTGTTAATAATGAAAATTTTGTCTAAGACTGCAACATCCAGGACCTTGACACATTTCTTTCTCCTTAATACATATTCCTGGTATGTTCATTATTGGCAGCATTTTCTAACAATAGAGGTTAAAAGAAAATCAGACTAGGCTGGGGAGACAGCATAATGCTTCTGTAAAAATCTTCCATGCCTAAGACTCTGACATCCCAGGTTCAATATCCAGTATCATAAGCCAGAGCTGGGGGCCAAGTGGTGACCCACCTGGTTAAGTGCACACAATACAGTATGCAAAAACCTGGGTTCGAGCACCTGGTCCCCACTTGCAGGCTAGAAGTTTCATGAGCAGAGAAGCAGGTCTGCAGGTGTCTATCTTCCTCTCGCCCTCTCTATCCTCCCTACCCCCTCAATTTCTCACTGTTTGGGATCGGGTGGTAGGGCAGCAGTTTAAGTGCAAAGCACAAGGACTGGCATAAGGATCCCAATTCGAGGCCCCGTTTGGCTCCCCACCTGAAGAAGGTGGCTTCACAGGCAGTGAAGCAGGTCTGCAGGTGTCTATCTTTCTCTCCCCTTCTTTGTCTTCCCCTTCTCTTTTGATTCCTCTCTGTTCTATCCAACAATGACAGCAGTAATAACAATAATAATAACAATAACAATGACAACAAAACAACAAGGGCAACAAAGGGGGAGAAAAGCCTCTAGGAGCAGTATATTTGTAGTGCAGGCACCGAGCCCCAGTGATAACCCTGGAGGCAAAGGAAAGGGGGGTGGGAGCAGAAAAAGAAACTGAAGCTGAAGACTGGGCTAGATGAGAGAAGATCTTAGTTTCAAAGTAAAGACATTGAGTTGCTCATGGCACTGATGTGGGTAGGGTAGATGTAAATCAAGAGCAGGTTTGAGAGGAATTGTATGTAAAATAGTTATTTGCATAGGCACTGAGTGAAATGAACTCATTGAATGGAACAGTGGGGAGGAGCTCCAGCAGATGTCAGATCTCAAGGAGAATACCTGCAGAGCTACGACTCAGAAATGGCAATCTGGTGGCCAGGAGAATGATGCCCAGCTGAACCATTCCAGAGAAGTGAGCCCGTTGGCCCACATGATTAAAAAAGGGAGATGTGGCAGGCTTCTTACTTTGGCCACAGATTCTACGTTCTCTATTTTTTATATAACATATCTTTCTCCTAACTCATGGTTTCAACATGCCCATTCAAATAACGAACAGTCACAATCAAACTAAGTACATCTCCTAATTTACTTTTATTTCCTCCTCTTTTAAACCTACTCTTTTTTTTGTATTAGTGATTTAATAACAATTGACACGACTGTAGGATAAGTAGGACATAATTCCACACAGTTCCCACCACCAGAGTTCTGTATCCCAACCCCTCCATTAGAGGCTTCCTTATTCTTTATCCCTCTAGGAGTATGGACCCCAGATCATTATGGGGTGCAGAAGGTGGAAGGTCTGGCTTCTGTAATTGCTTCTCTGCTAGACATGGGTGTTGGCAGGTGGATCCATACCCCCAGCCTGTTTCTATCTTTCCCTAGTCGGGTAGGGCTCTGGGGAGGTGGGGTTCCAGGACATGGATGAGGCTCAGGGAAGTCAGGGTGCCATCATGGTAGCATGGTGGTTGAAAAACCTACTCTTATCTTCATCTTCTCCTTCCTCTTCCTTTCCTTTCCATTCTTATTTCCTCTTCTTTCTTTCTTCTTCTCCTTCTCTTACTGCCTCTCTCTGTCTGTGCTTCTCTCCACTACCACTGTTTAGTGACCCAAGATAGAGACTGAATTATCTTTACATTTACCCACGTGTCTGGCAATCAATCAACCCTGTCACCATCTTTATTCATTTGCCATCCACCTTCTATTCTCGATAGCCCTGGTTTTTATCAGGTACTTGAGAAATCTTGCTACTACAACTGAAAGGGAATTAAATATTCCAGAGATATTCCACCCAAATGAATGTGTTGATCTTGGAGAAAATTCCGGAAGAATTCTGACAATGAAATCAGGAGTGCGGGTTCAGAAGACTCAGACCCGATATTTTCCACACCAGCCTAGGGAAGTATGGTGGCCTAAAAGTTGGTAATTATGCTATTATGGCTAATTATGTTATTATAAGATAATGATGTCAATAATTATGTCAAATAGTAGAGAGTAAAGAGAATACTATTTCCCAGACACATGAGGCTGTACGTATTTTGATGTTTAAAAATGGCATATGTAAGGATGTCTTCAGGGATTGTCAAAAATCCTGGAACATACATAATTGTAAAGTAGAGAGATTTCACTTCTTTGTATGGACCTGACTTCTTTTTTTCCTTTGCTTTTTCTTTCTTCCCTTTGCTTTTTCTTTCTTCTTTTCTTTATTTCCTTTTTGCTTCCAAAGGTGTCTCTGAGGATCAGTGCCAGCACTATGATTCCACAGCTCCTATCATTTTTTCCATGTTATTGGATAGGACAGAATGAAATTGAAAGAGAAGGGGGATCTAGAGAGGGAGAGTGAAAGAAATAGACACCTGCAGACCTGCTTCACCACTTGTGAAGTGTCCCTGGTCCTCCGGATGATATTCTTTATGACAGTGATGTGATTCTGTTGGACACTTGGTATATGGAGATGGGGTGGTCTCATCTCATTTCTGAGATGTCTCAGTGGCCTCTGATAAAATGAAATGTTATAATCAGATAAAAGCATGACTGATGGAGAAAGAGAGGGGAGGCAACCTAGTGAGATTTGGCTCGAGATACAGTTTTTTTTTCCTGTGATACATAGGAGACTATCTAGGAGAGGGACAGAAAAGAGCAAAGATACTAACAACCACATCTCAGTCTTCATCATTCTCCTAAACAAACCAAACCAAAAATAATAATAATAATAAATTAGGAAATGCAAGAAATAAATACAGACTTCTTCCTGGAAAGGGATGTGTTCTACCCACCCAAGAAGGTTTAGGATCAAGAAAGTGTAGAACTGGCCTGTTTAGAACAAGTTTTGGCAGGTGCAAAACGAGTACCAGGCTATGCTTCAGGCTTTGTCAGACTGAGTCCCACACCCATCAACATTTCTCCTGGAACTGGAATTCAGGGTTGGCAGGAGATGGGGAGGGTGGGGAGAGCTGGCATTTGCTGCTCACCTCTGAGAGACCAGGGGAGCCAGGCACAGATGGAAAGATGCCTGGGGAGATGCACCACCAGCTCAGCTCAGATCCTGAAGATAAGAAGATGGGGTTTGGCACAGCACTTCAAAGCTTGTTAGAATGATTTCAGAATACTCATAGTAAAGTGGTAGAATAGGACAATGGAGAAGTGCCCCTGTACCAAGGATGCTTCCACTAACATTATTTGGAGGACAAGATTCATACTCATCAGGTGAGCACAGACAGGCCTGGTTCTCACAGAAGGAAAACTACTTTGAAGTGCAGTCACTATTTTTCTGAGCTGGCTTGTGGAGAAACTCAGTGTTTTCTTCACTGAGATGGTACCCATGAAGACAACCAATAACCAGCAGGGGGGAGAAAAAATACTTAGAAGAGCAAAACTTGTAGATTTCAGAGACTTAGTCTGTTGAGTATTTCTTTTTTATTTTAATTTTTTAATTATATTTATTTATTTATTGGATAGAGACAGCCAGAAACTGAGAGGGTAGGAGGAGATGGCGCGGGAGGCGGGGGGAGAAAGAGAGACTTGCAGCCCTGATTCACCGCTTGCAAAGCTTTCCCTCTGCAGGTTGGGACCATGGGCTCGAACCTGGGTCCTTATAATTTGTAACTTGTGCGTTCACCCAGGTGTGCCGCCACCACCGGGCCCCGACTATTGAGTATTTCTAAGTCATAACCAGGATAACCAAAACCAGGGAAAGGGAAGAGAAAAGAGGAAAAACATCCCTTTGGAAACAAGCCTCAAGTTAGAAAGTGGGTTAAGAACAAACCCCACTTTTCATGCCTAGTGTGAGTAAAAGTCATTAAGAGACTCATTTCCCAGATTCAGGATCAAACAAGGACTCTGATCAAAGAGGGCAGAGCTGTGGCTACTGAGGTACAATTTCACCTCCAAAGTATATGAGGCAAAATTAAAAATATAACAGCTAGGTAAATTCTCCATAGACGCTATTAAGTTTGGGATTTTTTTTTTAATCTTTTTTTCTCTTTCATTTTTATTTATTTACTTATGAATATGAAAGCTAGGAGGAGAGAGAGTAAGAACTCCCACCTTCTGCTTCCCATAAAGAATTTTGGTCCATTCCCAGAGAGATAAAGAACATGGCAGCTTCCAATGAAGGGGCTGGGACAGGGAACTCTGGTGGTGGGAACTGTGTGGAATTGTACCCCTGTTATTTTATAATCTTGTTAATCATTATTAAATTACTAATAGTCAACGACTGCCACCTCTCCAGATTCAAAGGAGGCCTCGAAACTTTACATCAGGCTCAACCTGATGCTGTTGACTGGCTACGGAAGAAGGGCAAACGCTAGAAGAAGAAGAAATTACTAATAAAAAATTTTAAAGGAAATCAAGTGAGATGGGAAGTCAGAGACACTGCAATGTCTCCCCAAAGAGAGTGGTATGTCTATAGATACCACTTTACAGAAACTCACAAGCACACTCAGGAGAAACTTAGCCCTACAGAGAAACATAGGCACACACACAGTCTAGCTCTACAGAGATACAGATAAGCACTGTTAGATTCTCCAGGTATCTAGGTCCCGTACCATTTAATCCTTAAAAAGGAAAGGTCAGAATAGTGAACAGACTCAGAAATCAATGTGAGAAAAAGCCTTGCTGTTAAATATATAATAAAGAAGAACTAAATTCACACATTTCCCTCCCTTTTTTCACTGTGATTTTTCAAGTAAAAACTGCAGAAAGCAGTAGAATGGTGATTGGATGTTCTACTTAACAAAAATGGTCATATTCTTATTTTCTTCTTCCTTGGGGAGCCTTCATATCAAGATAACTTTTAAATAGAAAACAACCAGCTTTTCAGCAGAGTCTGATTATCAATTTGCACCTCTGGCAAAGGAAGGCCTAGAATTCTATTGTTTTGTTAATTGTCAATTTGCATCTTTGAAAGGTGTTGCATTTTCTCTTCTTTCTAGCAGGTTAAGACTAATTCTGTATGTTAATAAATATTATAAACACTTTCCACAGAAATGCAGTTTGCTAAAAAAAAAGTATGTTATTATTGCTATTTTCTATTTCCCTCTGCTTAATTACACCTTAGATCTTGAAGTTGATTTTATGAAGACTAGTTAAGTTTCTATCTCAACTGCTTTTTCTTTAAGGAAATAAAATTTTTTTCATTTTACAAATCAATATTTAGACAAACTGTTGTTAAAATACCAACTACTGATAGCCACAAAAAAGTTGCCAATTTACTAAGGCAAAATTTCCTCTAGTGAATTTTATTTGATATTGACATTGAAAAAAAGTATTTGAAATAATTTCTTTCTTTTTTTATGGCTGCACAGATAGCATCCAAATGTAACAAATTAAACCAAAATCTGGGGCCAGGTATTAGTGTACCTGGTTAAGCACTCATGTCACAGTGCACAAGGATGCAGGTTCAAGCCCCTGGTCCCCACCTGCAGGGGGATATCTTCACAAGTGGTGATGCAAGGCTACAGGTGTCTGTCTCTTTCCCTCTATCTCCTTTACCCTCTCAATTTTTCTCTGTCTCCATCCAATAATAATATAATAAATATAATATGATATAATATAATAAATATAATATAATATAACCAACATAACAAAGAAGAACCTATTAGGAATAGGGTACAATAAGATGAAGATTATTTCTTACACAGATGTTGACAAGTAGTAACTTGGAAAACTAAAAGAACATGACTTATCAGCGTTAGTTCTAGTATTTGATTTAAAATGAGAGGATCTTTTCTGATATGCCTGTCAAAGCAGGTATTTCCAATTCACTGCAACATTCGCCCTATATGATTGCTAGACTAAAAAAAAAAAAATTAAAAAAAAAACAAGTCAAATATTATATAGTAACTCAAGTTTTAAAGTTTGGAGAGGTGGGATTAAATTTCTTCCTTCTCTCTCTCTCTTTTGTTTAGATAGAGGTAAATTGAAAAATAGTCAACGAGACAACACCACCAAAGCTTCTTCCTCCCTCCAATCCAGTGGGGGCCAGGTTCAAACCCGGATTGTGCACATGGCAAAGCAACACACTGCAGGGGTAGATAGCATAATGGTTATTCAAACAGACTCTCATGCCTGAGGCTCCAAAGTCCCAGGTTCAATACCCCGCACCACCATAAACCAGAGCTGGGTGGTGCTTTGGTTAAATTAAAAAAAGAAAGAAAGAAAGAAGGAAAGAAAGAAAGAAAGAAAGAAAGAAAGAAAGAAAGAAAGAAAGAAAGAAAGAAAGAAAACAACACACTAACCAAGTAAGCTTTCGGGTTGTTGGAAAAGTCATGATATCTTTTTTTTCTATGTTTTCACAGGTCCAAAAAGAGGTGGAATTAAAAATAAATGAAGGGACTGCTTCCATTATAGATATAAGTAAGGGTATTTAAAGACCTCTTAGATTACTAAGCAATAACTTTACAAGTCATACGTAGTTTTAATTTGCTAGATTTATTCACATTCTACTTTGATCCCTGAAAGGAGTTAAGAAGAGCAATTTTGGGGGCCAGGCAGTGGTGCACCTGGTTAAGCACAAACATTACAATGTGTGAGGAGCTGGGTTCAAGCCCCTGATCCCCATCTACAAAGAGAAAGCTTCATGAATGGTGAAACAGGGCAGCAAGTGTCTTTATGTCCCTTTTCCTCGCTATCCCCCCCTCCTCTCAATTTGTCTCTATCCAGTAACAAATAAATAAATAAATAAATAAGAAGTGCAACTTCTTCTCTTCTTCTTTTCTCCCCTCCTCTCCATCCTCTTCCCTTTCCACTCCTTTGCCCCTTTCTGCAGGGCCTGTGTGATTTTTAGCATACTCAGGCTGTTTTCTCAGATATATAGATAGACAAGACAGACAGATGCCACAGCACCAGGGTGTCCCCAACATACCATGATCTTTCCCTGGTAAAGCCAAGGCTTATATTTCAGCCCCACACCATGGCAAGGCACACACCCTACCCAGTAAGCTATCTCTCTGGCCTGTGAGAAGAGATTCCTACTTACACTACCTTCAGATTTTCATTGGTAGATCAATAGCAAAGGTCATATACTTGGCAAGTTGGTGAGATGCTTTGTAACAGATGAGTATAAATGATTACCATCTGTGAGCTTGCTCAACTAAGGCCTCACCCTAAGACGAGTTATTGTCCATTTACAAGATATCCTGCCACCAGAAATCTTTGCAAGCTGTCTCCAAAGGATGAATACCTTAATAAGAAAATGACAAGGGATGGGCAGTAAGGCACTGGGTTAAGCGCACATAGTATGAAGTGCAAGGACCCCCTACAGGAGCCTGGTTCCAGTCCCTGATTCCCCACCTGTTGGGGGGGTTGCTTCAGAAGTGGTGGAGCAGGTATGCCGATGTCTATCTTTCTCCCTCTCTATCCTCCCTTCCCCTCTCAATTTCTCTCTGTTCTATCCAATAAAATGGAAAATAAAAAATGGCCTTCAGGAGAAGTGGATTAGTAGTGCAAGCACTGAGCCACAGTGATAACCCTGTAGCCCAAATACTACTACTACTACTATATTACTATACTACTACTACTACTACTATACTACTACTACTATACTACTACTATACTACTACTACTATACTAGTACTACTACTATACTACTACTATACTACTACTACTACTATACTACTACTACTACTACTACTTCTACTACTACTACTACTATACTACTATACTACTAATACTACTTCTACTACTACTATACTATTACTACTACTATACTACTACTACTATACTACTACTATACTACTACTACTATACTACTACTACTATACTACTACTACTTCTACTACTACTACTATACTACTACTACTACTATACTACTACTACTACTATACTACTACTATACTACTACTATTACTACTACTACACTACTATACTACTACTATACTACTACTACTATACTACTACTACTATACTACTACTACTACACTACTACTACTATACTGCTACTATCCTACTACTACTATACTACTACTACTATACTACTACTACTTCTACTACTACTACTTCTACTACTACTACTATACTACTACTACTACTATACTACTACTATTACTACTACTACTATACTACTACTTCTACTACTACTACTATACTACTACTACACTACTACTACTATACTACTACTACTATACTACTACTACTATACTACTACTACTATACTACTACTACTACTACTACTACTACTATAAATAAAGAGAAAATGTCTTGGGGCCAGGTAGGGCCACCTGGTTATTTGCAAACATTAAAATGCACAAGGACCTGGGTGTAAACCTCTGGTCCCCACCCGTAAGGGGAAAGTTTCATCAGTGGTGATGAAACATGACTGCAGGTGTCTCTCTGTCTCTTTCCCTCTCTACCTCCCCCTACCATCGCAATTTATCCTATATCACTATCCAATAGTAAATAAATAAAATATTAAAATCAATAATAAGAAAATGTCTTTAACATTGAAGTAGACTTCCTTGATTAAGCTCATCCTTGGTCATTCTCTCGCTCTCAACACTTTATTTTATTTTTAATTTCTTTATTGGGGAAATAATGTTTTACAATCGACAGTAATACAATAGTTTGCACATGCATAACATTTCCCAGTTTTCCACATAACACTACAACCCCCACTAGGTCCTCTGTCATCCTTTTTGGACCTGTATTCTCCCTCCCCCCCGCCCCGCCCCACCCCAGAGTCTTTTATTTTGGTGCAATGCTACAATTCCAGTTCAGGTTCTACTTGTGTTTTCTCTTCTGATCTTGTTTTTCTGCCTGAGAGTGACATAATGACATATACATCTTTCTGTTTCTAACTTATTTCATTTAACATGATTTCTTCAAGCTCCATCCAAGTTGAGATAAGGAAAGTAAAGTCACCATTTTTAATAGCTGAGTAGTATTCCATTGTGTATATATACCACAACTTGTTCAGCCACTCATCTGTTGTTGGACACCTGGGTTGCTTCCAGGTTGTGGCTATTACAAATTGTGCTACTAAGAACATATGTGTATGCAGATATTTTTGGATGGGTGTGTTGGGTTCCTTAGGATATATCCCCGGGAGAGGAATTGCAGGATCATAGGGTAGGTCCATTTCTAGCATTCTGAGAGTTCTCCAGACTGTTCTCCACAAAGGCCAGACCAATTGACATTCCCACCAGAAGTGCAGGAGGGTTCCTTTGATCCTACAGCCTCTCCAGCATTTGTTGCTGCTACCTTTTCTGATGTATGACATTTTCACAGGAGTGAAGTGGTATCTCGTTGTTGTCTTTATTTGCATTTCTCTGACAGTCAAAGACTTGGAGCATTTTTTCATGTGTTTCTCAGCCTTTTGGATCTCTTTTGTGGTGAATATTCTGTCCATGTTCTCTCCCCATTTTTGGAGGGGGTTATTTGTTTTCTTGTTGTTGAATTTGGCAAGCTCTTTATATATTTTGGTTATTAGCCTCTTGTCTGAGGTATGGCATGTAAAGATCTCCTATTCTGTGAGGGGTTTCTTGGTATGGGGAGTGGTTTCTTTTGCTGAGCAGAAGCTTTTTAATTTGATGTAGTCCCATAGGTTTATGCTTGCCTTAGTTGTCTTTGTAATTGGATTCATTTCATTGAAGATGTCTTTAAAATTTATGTGGAAAAGAGTTCTGCCATTATTTTCCTCTAAGTATTTGATAGTTTCTGCTCTCACATTGAAATCCTTGATCCACTTGGAATTTACATTTGTATTTGGTGAAAAACGGCCCTATAATACAATTTGAGATCTGGGAGTGTGATGCCTCCAGTTCTTTTCTTTCTTCTCAAGATTGTTTGGCAATTCTCTTGCAGCTTTCATGATTCTTTCTTTATCCTTATTCCTTTCCATTTTAAATATGACGTGTCTTGGTGTCTTTAAGTCTGGGTTAGTTCTGTTTGGCACCCTCTAGGCTTCTTGAACCCTTATGACTTTTATGTTGTCTAGACTAGAGAAGTTCTCAGCTATTATGTCCTGAAAAATGCTTTCTTCCCCTCCCTCTCTTTCTTCCTCTGGTAAGACAATAATGTGTATATAATTTCTTTTGAAGCCATCCCATAGATTCCTTTTGTTGTTTTCAATATCTTTTAATTTCTTTTTGAGCTCTCTTACTTCTTTTTTAGTTGTCTCTAATTCGTCTTCAATCTTACTAATTCTGTCTTCAGCCTCAGTTATTCTATTTTCTCTCTCCCCTCTACTGTTTTCAGGAGTTAATCTATTTTGTTCCCCTGTTCTGATACTGTTTTAGCTTTTTCAGATAGTTGTGTTCTTAGATCAGCTATTTCTGCTTTCAGCTCTCTAATAACTTTGAGATAATCAGTGTTTTCTTCCAGAGTCTTATTTGTTGTTTTTGCATTTCTGATGGCAATTATTTCAAACTCTTTATTCACTGCTGTGATTATTTCCTTAACTAGTGTTTGGATGTTAACCTCATTATTTTGTGCTTTAACCTTTGGGGGGATTTTAGCTGGACTCTTATCCCGGTTCATTGCTCCAATATGTTTTCTTGTTGGTTTAACCATTTTATATAGTATGTTATGAGATCCCTCTCTCAGTACTTTTGAAATTACTGATCACTATTGCCTGGATTGACTTGTGTCTAAGTAAGGTAATTAAAGGGTTCACAGTTGTGGAAACTGACAGTTGTTTCATTATTTTAACCCCTGATTTGGATCTCAGTGGCTTAAAAGCCTCTTTTGTTCTTTTTCTTCCCTGTAGGCCCTGGGAGCCTGAGGGCTTTTAAACTATAAGTAGGCTTCTTAGCTTAATCCTTCACTCCTGACCAAGAGATAAACAGGGTGAGGCAGAGATAAGCCAGTGGTTATGCAAAGAGACTTTCCCACCTCCACTGCTAGACCATGGAGATATCTATCTTTTCCTGAGTTTCCTCATTAGTTTTCTCTTCCCTGGTGTCAGTACAGGGCCTCCCCACTGCTGCTCCAGCATTTGAGGGAAGTACAAATGGAGACTCATAGTTGCATATGGTGAATCTTAGGGGTGTACTCTCCTCCCTTCAGCGTTCTTTTATTGATGAAACAGACTGGAGTTGGTATCTCAACTGGTAAACTGCTGGACTGTTACCAACCACTTAATCTCTCCCTAGGATCCTCTCTGTCCATAAGCCACATGTATTTGCACTCACCAGTGATTTGTTGGGTTCCTGAAGTTGTTCTAGTCCTGCCTTGTTGCGGTCCCAGATTATCTCCTTTGGTATTCCTCTCTCTCCACACTTTATATGCACATGAGCACACTGCATGTCCCTTTCTCCTGTCTAAATTACCTTTAATGAAATTTACAAGGACACTGGACAAATTATATATGTTTTGTGGGCCAGACCAGAAAATGATAATAGGGTAACAAGAAGAAGTCATGTGGAGACAGAGAAGTAATGCAATAATGAAGAATTGTGTTTTAACAATGCAAGCAGTTAATTTCATCTGCAAACAACTCAGTCTTGTCAAGTAATAGCTCAGGGAAATGGACAACACTCATTAAATGCTTAACTAGGATAAACATCTGCACTAGAATAGGATTTCTAGTGATATTTTTCAGTTTTTCTTGCCACTCCATTTTTTTCTTTTTTCTTTTAACAAAACACACAAAAAAATAATTTCCCTTGTGGTCACTACCAGGCCATCATTCCCTAGTCAGGGAATCTTGGGATTTCTACACAGATATTATGGGCCTCGATCTCTAACAGATCCCTCTCACCACAATCACTGGTCATCTCTATCAGGACCAACATCATAAACCCTCTTGTGGGCCTCTACATAACCTTGCCCTCAATGTAGAACAACAGTAATATAAACTGCCCCACTCTCTAAAAGGAGGCTAGATCAACATACTCTGCTACTCGAGGAAGACTGGTCCTTAAATGAGTGCAGCCTAGAATGTTCCCAGCTGTGACCATGGACTGTGAGCTCAGACTGACAGGGATGCAGAGGTTACACAGGCTCCTGTGCTGAATATGAATAGATATGGGCCCTAGGTCAAATTAATAGGGTTTATAGTTAGCAGTATTTATATACTTTCCTCATATTTGGGAGCTACTATCTCCCTAATCCAGCTTTCTAGTCCTATTCCCAAGTCTGATACCAATTCCCCAAACAATACCTGCATGTTAGCTGTTGGGCTCAGGCAAAATTAGACCCCTTGGAATATACCTAAATAGACTTCCTAGCATTTTCCAACATGATGATCCCCCAATCTCACCTCCTATATTCTTACCTTTAGGTTCCTGGTTATTAAACTATTTCTTCTGCCTTATATCTTAATGTTTTTCAGCCACCAAGTTGCAGATGCTACTATGACACCAACCTGACTTTCTTTAGCAGATGACCTCACCAATGTATCCTTGAACCTCCTCTCTCCAGAGCTCTACCCCACTAGGGAAATACAGAAACAGGCTGGGGGTATGGATCCACCTATCAATGTCCATGTCCTTCAGAGAAGCAATTATAGAAGCCAGAACTCCCACTTTATGGGGTAAAAATTCTTTACCCCATAAAGAATTTTTGTCCAGTATTTTTATTTAACTTCATGCTAGCTATTAAACTCAAGCAAGAAATACCATGGTTCTGGGACCCTAGAAACACACCAAAAATGGACTTCCTAGCTTCCTTCTACCCTGAGAATCCTAATCTCATCTGCTCCGCTCCTACTTTGTTGTTGTTGTTCCTACTTTTTGGTTCATATTCATTAACCATTTTGTCTAGCTTTATATTCCACCACTTCCCAGTCACCAACTTGCAAACACTATCATGATTCCATCCTGCCTTCCCTGAGCAGACGACCTCACCAGGTCCTGGAACCTCAGCTCCCCAGTTGCCTACCCCACTAGGGAAAGAGAGAAACATGCTGGGGGTATGGATTCAACCGCCAATGTCCATGTCCAGTGGAGAAACAATTACAGAAGCCAGACCACCCCAAAAAAATTTTTGATTCATACTCCCAGAGAGGGAGAAGTGACAGAAAGAAGAGAACAAAAGGGCTCTTAACTCTTGCTCCACCAGGACCCAGAGAGAGAGAGGAGGCAAAAGGGAGGGACATTTGGATGTAGTAATAGGGTTATGTGTAGCTTAGAGAGGAAGAGGATGGGACCTAGGAGAAAAAGGAAGCAATTATGTACACATGTAGACAGATAGCTGTAGAGATAATAGTTAACCCATGTCTGAACCTTGGGAGAACAGTGGTGGCTTATAATGAAGGGATTGGGGATTCAGAACTCTCGTGGTGGTAACAGTGTGAAATTATACCCCTGTTGACATGTAATTTTGCTCTATCTGAAAAAGATGGCCTGGATGAGTGAAGGAAAATACCACAAACAAACAAAGAATATGAT
Source organism: Erinaceus europaeus (assembly GCF_950295315.1). Lineage (NCBI taxonomy): Eukaryota > Metazoa > Chordata > Mammalia > Eulipotyphla > Erinaceidae > Erinaceus > Erinaceus europaeus. The sequence goes on from NC_080168.1 coordinate 61,447,399, forward strand.
GACACAATACAACAATAAAATGCATGATTTCTGCAAGTTAAATATTTAGCAGTGTATTAAAAAAGTCTCTTCCACAAAGTGCATACAATAAGAAAGTTTTATAAAATCTCGTTTTAAAACAAATGGAAAATGTTCTATATAAATGTTCTATATAAACCTGGTAGTACACCTGGTTGAGTACACATGTTACAGTGTACAAGGATCCAGGTTGGGTTTGAGCCCCTGGTCCTCACCTGAAGTGAGAGGGCTTTGCAAGTGGTGAAACAGGGCTTCAGGTGTCTCTCTGTCTCTTTTCCTCTTTTCTTTTCTATCTACTCTGACCCTATCGATTTCTGGCTGTCTCTATCCAGTAAATAAAAATTTAAAATTAGGGGGTCGGGTGGTAGCACAGCAGGTTAAGCACACATGGCACAAAGCACAAGGACTGGTGTAAGGATCCTGGTTAGAGCCCCTGGCTCCCCACCTGCAGGGGGGGGTCAGTGCACGAGCAGTGAAGCAGGTCTGCAGGTATCTATCTTTCTCTCTCCCTCTCTGTCCTCCCCTCCTCTCTCGATTTCTTTCTATATTACCCAACAACAACGACATCAAGAACAACAATAATAACTACTGTTGGGTAGTATGCCACCTCCCCCTGGCTTCTGCTTAACCATATGCCTATATAGGGATTTACTGATCCAAAGCTTTGGTCTATTTACATAAATCACTTTTACATTTACATAAAGCACTCCCTCCAGGGCATTGGTGGTTCAGTGATAGGATTCTCGCCTGTTCCACCCCCTCCTTGTCACACTCTGATTTTCACCAGTCACTTTTCTCTCCACCCTCTCTATATCACATCCTGTTTCCATCCTACTTGGAGAGTATAAAAACAGCTGCTCTTCTGATTAAAGACACTTGGAAATTGCTTTCCGGCTCCGAGAGTTCCAGAGTGTATCTCCTGCGGAAGTTAGTGCGGCACGAGTTCCTGATCCCTCTCCCACGCAGCAGCCTAGATCGGCTCCAGTTGAGTTCTCTCCAAGCCAGAGAGCACTAGCTCGAGAAGAAGTACTCTCAGGCTATCCCGGCATCTGGTGCCCAGAACAGGGACAGGTAAGCAGCAGATTTGCAAGAAGACATCTTAGATAAGTACACACCTTTTGGGTATCTGCAATATTGTGTTAAGGCACTGTGATTTTTTTTTCTTTCTTTCTTATTGTTTTCCTGAGATCTCTCCACCATGGAAAATATTTTCCAAATTCTGCATTCTTTTTCCAGTATACAATTTTTATATATCTGGGACATTTTTCTCGGGGCTTCACCTTATATCCTGTTGATCATCATAGCAGCTTTTAAGGGATATATAGGGCAACCTCTCAAAAGGCTTAAGGACCTAGAGGCTGAGGTCCAAGAGATAAAGGAAGTGATCATAGAACTTAACCAGCACCTTAAATACAAGAAGAAGCAAAGGCCTGTCATGATCTTGACCCACCCTAATTCCTCTGCATCTTGCCCTGAGGCCCCTATTTTGGCATCTTGCCCTGAGGCCCCTATTTTGGCAGACACGTGTCCGAATTCTCCTTTGGACTCCACAGCCACTTCTTTGGCCACCCCCATTTTGGCAGACACGTGTCCAGAACCTCCTGCTGCCTCCACAGCTGCTTCTTCGCCCACCCCTGTTTTGACAGACACATGTCCGAATTCTCCTGTAGCCTCCAAAACCACTCCTTCGGCCACTTGTCCAGAAACTTCCACTTCGGTGATTCCTCCTATCGCTACACACTTATCAGAGCAAGTCCACACATTTCTGGTCAATGTTGCCCCCAATAGACAAAAACCTCAGACCTGGTATCCATATTCCGCCACAGACCTGAAGGAACTACGCCAAGCTATCAAGGTTGATGGTGTTCATGCCCCATGGACCAGGTCCATTTTACAAGGCCTGCTTCAGAACCTTAATACCCCCCAAGACTGGAGGGATGTGACTCATGCTACGCTCCCAGGCCCCCTCTTCCTGCAGTGGGAGGCATTCTTTCGCGACGAATGTTTACAACAATCGCGGAAAAATATTCAAAATCAGCCAGAGGGTAATTTTGATGCATTGTTTGGAACAGGCCAATTAGAAACAGGGATTCAACAGGCGGAAGCCAAGTTTCCACCGGGGTATTTTGATCAAGTACACCTGTGTGCATTAAAAGCATGGGAGCGATTAACACCACCCATGGGAGCAGCCTCAGCCCCCATTCTCTCCCTGCAACAAGAACCTGATGAATCCCTCGCTAAATTCATTGCCAGGGTCCAGTCGAGTTTGGAAAGGAAGATTTATAATCCTGACGCTCGTTTTCTCCTCCTGCGATCCATAGTCTGGGATGGAATGCTTCCGCATTTTCAACAGGCCTGTATCACTCTTAAAAACGAACACCCAGATACTTGGATTCTAGCTACACAGGATCTCATATCAAGTTCTTATCAAGGACCTATGTTACAGGCCTATGCAGCTACCTTGCATAAGCAAAAAGGGGCTTGCTTTCAGTGCGGTCGCCAAGGGCATTGGCGTAACCAATGTCCAGAAAATAGACCATGACCCCGCCTCCAGTCAGGGAGACCCCACCTCCAGTCAGGGCAACCCCGCCTCCAGACAGGGAACCAGAGACCACGAATGCCTTGTCCCAGATGCCAGAAAGGATTTCACTGGAGGAGAGATTGTTGGTCAAGGTTCCATAGGAACGGCACGCCTCTGCCAAATGTAAACAGGGATTTAAACTAGGTGTGGGGCTTCCCTTAGCCCCGCCCCCAAGAGGGAATGAAGCAGGTCGCCCGCTTGGTGCTGTGCCCTTCTTCCACAAACAGAAGCCCAGCTTGGGACCTAATCCATCGCTACACCCACCACGCCAAGTAACAATAACAGAGGGTGAGCAGAAGGAGGAACCCGCGGTATGTGGGAACTTCCAGCATAGAAATAACTGGCTGGAGCAAGAGAACAGCTCGAATTCGGAGCCTGAGATTTTATGGACCACCCCTGTTTTAGAAAGGGGTCACCCAACTATGACAGTAAAGATTGGTAATATTCCTTTTAAGTGTTTGATTGACACGGGAGCAGATAAGACAATATTAAGACAAGCAGAGGTTCCCCAGAGTTGGGAACTCCTCCCAGGACCACGCTTACATGGTGTTGGAGGATTGACTCAGGCATTCCACACAAGAGATTCCCTTGTGTGGGAAGATCCAGAAGGGACTACCGGACGCTTTCAACCTTTAATACCTGATATAAACACCAATTTATTGGGAAGAGACTTGCTGGAATCTTTAGATGTAGTGATATCCTCAGACACCTCTGCAGGACACCACACTCACTCCTGTGAGACTCCTAGACCCAACCAGCACCCAAAATACTAACTACCACTGTTCATAACAGAACTCCCCGCTTAGATTGGCTTTCTTTTTTTTTTTTTTTAATATTTTATTTTATTTATTTATTCCCTTTTGTTGCCCTTGTTTTATTGTTGTAGTTATTATTGTTGTTGTCATCATTGTTGGATAGGACAGAGAGAAACGGAGAGAGGAGGGGAAGACAGAGAGGGGGAGAGAAAGATAGACACCTGCAGACCTGCTTCACCGCTTGTGAAGCGACTCCCCCTGCAGGTGGGGAGCCGGGGTTCGAACCGGGATCCTTATGCCGGTCCTTGTGCTTTGCGCCACCTGCGCTTAACCCGCTGCGCTACAGCCCGACTCCCTAGATTGGCTTTCTAATGAGCCTGTCTGGGTGGAACAGTGGCCTTTGCCTAGGGAGAAGCTAGAAAATTTAAAAGAACTCGTCCAAGAGCAGTTATCTTTGGGACACATTCGTCATTCTCAGAGCCCATGGAATACTCCAGTCTTTGTGATTAAAAAGCGCTCAGGAAAATGGCGCCTCCTCCAAGATCTTCGTGCAGTTAATAAAACCATGCAGGTTTGGGGCTCCCCCCAAAGGGGTTTGCCTCTTGCTTCCACAATTCCCACAGGAATTCCAATCATAGCTATTGATATACAGGATTGTTTTTTCTCTATTCCCTTACACCCACAAGATTGTAAACGTTTTGCTTTCTCTGTTCCTTCTATTAATAATTCCAGCCCTGCCGATAGATTTGAATGGGTGGTACTGCCCCAGGGCATGGCTAATAGTCCTACTATTTGTCAAGAGGTTGTTAAATCTGCCCTTTTCCCATATATTCATAAGGGCCTTAAGGTTTTTCATTATATGGATGATGTGCTAATATGGGGAGAATTAGATACAGATCTCTCCGCCCTACGTGATTTTCTAATCCCTGCCTTAAAGAGAAGTGGACTTAATGTAGCTCCTGAGAAGATACAGCTAATCCCTCCAATATCTTTCTTAGGCTCAGAGATTTCCCTAATGCAGATCCGTCCTTTAAAACCTTGTGTTACTTTTCCTTCTAATCTCACTCTTGCTTCTTTACAAAGTTTTCTTGGAAATTTGAATTGGCTTAGGCAGTATCTTTATCTGCCTACGAGCTGCCTGCAACCACTGTTCGATCTGTTAAAAGGAAACAAACAGCCCTCCTCAAAGCGTATGTTAACCCCCGAAGCCTCCTTGGCTCTGGAAAAAGTTAACCAGGCTCTCCAGGACATGCACCTCGTTCGGTTCTCCCCCTCCTCTCCAGTAAATCCTCTAATCTTTAACTCCACCCCCACGGTAGTGGGAGTATTGTGGCAGAAACATGGCGTTCTCGAATGGCTTCATACGCCAGTAGGCGGAGCTCCAAGACTCCTTAACGAGACTGATGCCTTAGCATTTATGGTTCGCCAAGGAAGAAACAGATCAGTTCAGGTCTTAGGAAGGGAACCAGATTCAATCATTCTTCCCTTTTCTCTCACTGATACAGAATGGCTCATACGCCACCATTCTCGTTTTGCCATAAGTTTAATGGGTTTTCCAGGACAATTAGATAATCATTTTCCCTCTAATAATTTGATAGCTTCTTTACCTCTGTTGCCTCTACTAGTACCTAAACTTTTCTCTCGAGATCCCATCCCCTCTGCTCCTACAGTGTTCACTGATGGTGGAAAAAAGGGAGCTGCTGCCCTTATATATTATCCAGACCAGCAATACCCCAAACCTCTCTTTACTGAACTTCCTGATAATTCCCCTCAGTACAAAGAACTTTATGCTGTTTTCCTTGCATTAAAAGCTGTACCAGAATCCTTCAACCTTTTTTCTGACAGTGTGTATACTGTTAACTTACTTCCATGGCTTGCTTGATCTTATGTAAGAATTGATGACAACCCACTTTCTCCTCTTTTAATTCAAATTGCCTCTATGCTCTGTTCTCGAACCCATCCACTGTATGTTCAGCACCTATGTTCCCACAGCCCTCTTCCTGGTCCCCTGTCCGAAGGGAATGCTGCAGCTGACCGCCTTGCCTCCACAGGAATTCTCCTAGCCTCTGTCTCTAATCCTGCTGACTTTCATTCCCTAACCCATGTTAATCTTAAAGGTCTTCGAGCTCGATTTCCTGATATTCCTCTGCCACAGTTAAAACGTATTCTTGCTACATGTTCCTCCTGTGCAGGTCTAATCAAAACACCTGCTATTTAGACTCTGGGGGTTAATCTTCGAGGTTTAAAAGCCAATGCTCTTTGGCAAATTGATGTTACCCACATACCTAACTTTGGCAAACAAAAATATGTGTTTGTCTCAATTGATACCTTCTCTAAGTTTATGTGGGCTACAGCTCAGACTGGAGAAAACTCAAAAAAGCTTATAAGCCATATGCTCTCCTGTTTTGTTGTAATGGGCTTACCTCTTCAACTTAAAACGGATAATGGACATGCTTTTACCAGCAAACAATTTAAAGATTTTTGTTCCCTCTGGAACATACTACAGGCATTCCGTATAATCCACAGGGACAAGGCATTGTTGAGAGGGCCCATCAAACTCTTAAGGCTCAATTAAATAAAGAAAAAGGGGAAATGTGCCCCCCTAATATCCAGCTGGCAAAAGCCTTAACTATATTAAATCTCTTTAATATTTACAAATCTCAGACCAACCTCCTATAATTCTTCATTGGCAAACACCACCCACCCTCCCAGCTATTAAAGTCAAATGGAAAGACCCACTTGATAAAATTTGGAAAGGACCTGACCCCCTGTTGACTATGGGGAGGGGTTTCGCATGTATTTTTCCACAAAATTACTCCAAGCCTGTTTGGGTTCCTGCCCGCCATGTCCGGCAATACCCACATGATGGCGCTGATATCCCTGGAGAACAAGAAACACTGCAAGAAGACTGGCTGCAAGAGGACTGGCTACAGGATGCACCCCAGGATCCATAATACAGCATGACAGAATCAAAAAAAAAATCTGATTCACAGAACTCTTCCCCTCACCCCCCGAATGAATGTCTTATGCTATGACTGGCCAGTTGTGTTTTGTGAGTGAGTGAGTGAGTGAGTGAGTGAGTGAATGAGTGAAAAAAAAATTGAGTGAATTGAGTTACCAAAATTTTTGTATGACCCATTGTGCTCAAGAGTACTCTGAAAGTTAACTGACTTTATATAAAACGGCTGGACGTAGCCATGGTTTCTGGAGACGTCCAGAAACAGTCCAAAAATTGTTCATTTCCCCTTTTGATTTCTTTTTTAAGTCTTGATATCAATATGAAATGTTTAGTCTTAAACTGTGTGAGTAAAGATGGTTCAACTATGACAGTAGATCTAAATTCACATTTGAAATGATATGTCTTATTTACAAGTCTTTCTTCTCCTGTGTATTATAAACTATATGTTTAATATGCGTGTTTCAAGTTTGGTAAACATTAACTTAACAGTTAAATTGTAACTTCGAAGCTACATTTTTACGAGAAGAGGTAAAATCAATTCATTTAAGTAACTGAGTGTTTAAGGTAAAACTCAAAATATTCAATGTGACAATTCATCATCTCCTAAGTTAAAATACAAATCCTCTATACAGGACATTTTTGGAGGGCCCCCAAAAATGTTCTGTAAGCTATCTTGTGGAAATTAATCCACAACAAATTTGGCATCAATCCGATATTGTAAATGTACCAAAAAAAAAAGATGTCACTAAAATGTGTTAACTCTAGTAACCTGAGTTTGCTTAAAAACCCAATGTAAAAATAGTTAAGAATCAATATATGTGACTTAAATTCAATATGAAAATTTTGCTATATAAAGACTGCTACATGAGGTCACATAAGATGACCTTTACACGAAATTATAAAGATACCTAAACCAATTATAATCATTGAGTTATCAATTTAGTAAACTTCTAATTTGTTACAAAGTTTTTTCATAAGTAATTGACTACAGCTATGACAAGCCTTCGCATAAAGAAGCATCTGCTCATATAGAATCCCCAGAAATCCATCTTGGACCCCTGACCTCTGACATCACCCACAATTACAGCCATCCCCCGAAACCCATGATGTGACCTGACACGATCTGGAGAACCTGATTCACAGACTCCAAAGGACAAGACTTTCCTACTGCCTTTCTCTCAACCATCGGTGTCTGCTCTTCCTGCTTCTGTTTCACCCACCATGTTTTGGCGGTTCCAGGTCACTCTCTACAGAGAAGAAAAGTTCCAGTGGCCGTCCTCCTCCATCAAGATAGACGTGTGGCATTTATTTCCTGGCCATTGACATTGGACTGAGGCTTCTATAGAACTTGCTGGACACTCTTTTTATACTGCTGGACTTCTTGAAGAATGACTGTAGCAGTTCATAGAACTTTCCGCCAGCTGACTCGGGATTTTGCAATGCCAGATCACCCCTCTAGCCCCTCGCCTTATCAGGCCCCCACTCCTCCACCCATCAGGCTCACTCTGTCTCTTGCTACTCTTACTTATCCCTCCCTGTCTTGTGCTAGTTCTTTTTGAAGACACTTACACACTATCATTCTGCTTTCTTCCCAACAGGTTTCTGTTCACCCCTACACTGCTATTTCCCTGACAGAGATGAAGCCTTTTACAGACATTGACCCAGTTATATATGGCCATTAAGTAAGAGGAATCTGTTGGGGAATTGTGAGGATATGGTTGAGCTTGGAAGGGCTTGAGCCTGAGGGGTGTGTCAATCCTGTTAGTCTCTCTCTCCACGGAGAGGTTGAGCAAGGAGGGACAGTAGAACCCCCCAAAAGGTGTGCCTCTTATCAGTCTCCCTGCCTCACAAAGTGCCCCGCACTCCTGATACTATGGCAAATAGTTAAAAAGAAAGGGGGAGATGTTGGGTAGTATGCCACCTCCCCCTGGCTTCTGCTTAACCATATGCCTATATAGGGATTTACTGATCCAAAGCTTTGGTCTATTTACATAAATCACTTTTACATTTACATAAAGCACTCCCTCCAGGGCATTGGTGGTTCAGTGATAGGATTCTCGCCTGTTCCACCCCCTCCTTGTCACACTCTGATTTTCACCAGTCACTTTTCTCTCCACCCTCTCTATATCACATCCTGTTTCCACCCTACTTGGAGTGTATAAAAACAGCTGCTCTTCTGATTAAAGACACTTGGAAATTGCTTTCCGGCTCCGAGAGTTCCAGAGTGTATCTCCTGCGGAAGTTAGTGCGGCACGAGTTCCTGATCCCTCTCCCACGCAGCAGCCTAGATCGGCTCCAGTTGAGTTCTCTCCAAGCCAGAGAGCACTAGCTCGGGAAGAAGTACCCTCAGGCTATCCCGGCAAACTACAACAACAATAAGAAAAAAACAAGTGCAGCAAAAAAGGAAAAAAATAGCCTCCAGGAGCAGTGGATTCGTGGTACAGGTACAGAGCCCCAGCAACAACTTTGGAGGCAAAAAAAAATAAAATTATTTAAATTAAGCTAAAAGAATAGCACCCAAGAAAATAAATTAAGGAGATTGATCAGTGTAATGCCAAAGAACTTCTTTTCAGTGGCTTTTAGATCATAAGCTATCAACCATAATTTGTGTTAGATAATTGGGAACCAGGTTTAAATCATTATGTAAAGGTTCTACATAATACAGAAATTTTCTGAGGTTCTTGTTGATTTTTAATTTCAAAATCCCTAAGCCTTTAAGATGTTGTATTTATTTATTTATGTGGTAAAGACAGAGAGAAATTGAAAGGGGGAGATAGGGAGAGAGACAGAGAGATACTTGCAACTCTAATTCACCACTCATGAATCTTTGCCCCTGCAGGTGGGATCCAGGGCTTGAACCAGGGTCCTTGTGCATAATCAGGTATGCCACTGCCTGGCCCTCATCCCTAAGCCTTAAGATCATGAGTTCCTTCTTCTCAAATATTTCAGAAGTTCCCATGCTATTTGCAATAGAAATCTAAAACTCTGCCCATGTCTGTAAGTCCTCTAGAGTCTCTAAGCTGCATATATTTCCACTCTGTGATAACTGATGTTTGTTGTTGTTGTTGTTTTCAACAACAAACCCATATTGAGGACCTTGCATGTTCTAAGCATAATTGTTAAGTGCTGCAGGTAAGTGACAATTTAGGCAGATAGCTGGATTGAGATAGAAATGTCTTTTTTTTTCTTGTCCTTCTTGTTTATACACATATACCAAATGTCTTAACTTGTTGTAATGACCTAATATTATTTTTTAATATTTATTTATTTATTTATTCCCTTTTGTTGCCCTTGTTGTTTTATTGTTGTAGTTGTTGATGTCGTCACAGGATAGGACAGAAAGAAATGGAGAGAGGAGGGGAAGACAGAGGGGGAGAGAAAGATAGACACCTGCAGACCTGCTTCACCGCTTGTAAAGTGACTCCCCTGCAGGTGGGAGCCCGGGGGCTCAAACCAGGATCCTTATGTTTGTCCTTGCACTTTGTATAACCTGCTGTGCTACTGCCCGACTCCCCTAATACTATTTTTTTAAACAACAGTCAAGGAACATATAAGTTAGAGCAATATCATTAAAGGCTGGGTGTGAAAGCTCAGTGGTCAAGTACATGCAGTAAGTCAATACATGGGTCCCTGCATTCCATCATCACCCTCCCCCCAATGACATTAGCAAATAAATAAAAGGGGATGAAACACCCAGTTAAGTGCACATAGTACTATGTGCAAGGATCCACGCAGAGAAACCAGGTTGCAGCCCACTCTCCCCACCTGCAGCAGGGACGCTTCAAAAGTGGTAAAGTAGGGCTGCAGTTGTTTTATCTTTCCCCCTCTATTTCTCCCTCCCCTCTAAATTTTTCCCTGTCCTATGCAATAAAATAGAGAGAAAGAGAAAAGGTATTGGAGTTCTGGACACATGGGTTTTCTAGCTCTTGAGGGCTATTTGCACATCATATTTCTCATTATGTAAGATATGTATAAAGACACCTCTTCTTCACAGATTCAAATTAACACATATAGAGGTTATAACATGTCTGAAACCTCTTCACCCCTTACTGGCCTTTTTAGGACTCTCATTACCAGCATCAGGTGTGGGGAAAAAAATCAAAATAAAATATGAAAGTTGTTTATGAAGAACTTGTCCAGCCAATCATTGTGAAAGCTTTACAAATTCCCTCTAGTTTCAAACACAAAGGGGGGAAACTAGTTCAGATAAAAAACCAGCCTTGCTGTACAATCTCAGCAAGGGGTCCCCTTTATTCCAAGGGCCTTGGGCTCCAGTGAAAGTTAGGACTTTAAGTCCCACAAAGAAATCTTGAAAGTGCCAAATATCTGTGCCCGGAACTCAACTCAGGCTTCAGAAAAAAAACGGAGGCCTGTGACTGTCTTTTGAACCTACCTTCAAAGCATAGGATCTCCAGCCACAGGCTTCGCTTTCACATCACTTGGGGTCCACAGGTGATCAGACAACTGAGAAAACACTGCCGTCTGCCTCCGAAGGCACAGCCACGCTGGGGGACGGTCACCTGTGTCACTTGCGGTGTCCTCCTGATTGGTAATTAAGTTCTGAAACACCACCGGAGTCCTAGCCATGTGAAGGAAGTCACAGGAAGCAAAACTCTCTCAAGATGATTAAAAAAAAAAATGAGACGGATAGACTCCTTTCATTGTTCTCTCTCTCTGTGAATTAAGTAGAGGAGTGGAGGGGGGAGGAGGAGGATAGAGGGTCTGACTTAGCAGTCAGTTACACCTAACCCACCAAACGTCCAGAAGATGGACTATGAGCTCAGACTGACAGGGATGCAGAGGTTACACAGGCTCCTGTGCTAAATATGAATAGATATGGGCCCTGGATCAGATCAATGAGGTTTACAGTTAATGGTATTTAAATACTTTTCCCATATTTGGGAGCTACTCTCTGGCCTGATCCAGCTTTCTAGTCTTATTTCCAACTTTGATACCATCTTTCCAGACAATTAGTAAAGCCTCTTGGAATATACTTAAAATAGACTTTCTAGCTTCTTCCAACAAAAAGACCCCAAACATCATCTGCTATATTCTTACCCCTAGGTTCCTGATTATTAAACAATTTTATCTATTTTATATCTTAATATTGTTCAGCCACCAAGGTGCAAATGCTACCATGATGCCAACCTGACTTCCCTGGGCAGATGACCTCACCATTGTGTCCTGGAACCTCCTCTCTCCAGAGCCCTAATCCACTAGGGAAAGATAGAAACAGGCTTGGGATATGCCCAACATGCATTGATCTGTCAATGTCCATGTCCAGCAAAGAAGCAGTTACAGAAGCCAGAACTCCCACCTTCTGTACCCCATAAAGTTCTTTGGCCCATACTCCCAGAGGGATAACGAATAGGGAATCTTCCAATGGAGGGGAGGGGATATGAAACTCTGGTGGTGAGAACTGTATGGAGTTGTACCCCTCTTATCCCACAATCTTGTTGGTCATTATTAAATCACTAATAAAAATTATCTAACACATGAAGAAAAAAGAAAACTCCCTCCAACAACAACAAATGTCCAGAAGAAGCATCCTCTCTGCTCTCCTCCCGCCCATATGACACTTTACCTAATGACATGCAGAAATGTGCTTGCTTCTTTCTGACATTTAAACAACCAATTTGACACTGGCACAATATATTGAAATGATCTGCCATGAGCACACTTTTTTTTCTTTAAATTGTCAGTTTCCCCTATGCTTGGCAACACGTACTGCATTCTTTCAAGTCACTCACCAGAAGTGACTGGAATTCCCTATGCTGGCTCTCTTACTTTTTGGGTGTGGAAAGAAGAAGGAAGCAGAAATACAAATTTGTGCACACACAAAAAATTCACAAGCATCAAAATTTCTCTCAGCATATATGAGGGCATAATGACACAGGGTGGTGCCAGCTATGTTTGAATTCTACATGGTATCCAAATGTATTTAGAGAGAAATTAATTTTTTAAAGTTAAAAATAGAGGTTTGCCTTAAAAAGCATTCCTTATTAGGTAGGGGAGTATTATTTATTTATTTATTTTTGAAGACAAACACCTTCTTGTGTGATGGTAAGAAACTGGTAGTAACATGAAATAATCTCCTCCTAAAACAAGATGGGGAAAATGGAAAACCTATTTTAAAATTAATTTTTTAAACTGTATAGCCTTTTAATTTTATCTTTTATTTATTAAACAGAGAGGCAGAAATTGAGAGGAAGGGGGAGATAGAAAGATAGGGAGATACCTGTAGCACTGCTTTTACCACTCATGAAGCTTTCCCCTGCAGGTGGGGGTCCGGAATTTGAACCTGAGTCTTTATACAAAGACTGTATACACTGTAACATGTGAGCTCAACCAGATGCGCCACCACCTGGCCCCCAATTTTTTCAGTCTTTTGCCCAGGGGTCAGCACCTCGCAATTTGCATTTTGGGGAGGCAGAACCCAACTTTTAAAATTATCTGGATGAAGCCAGTTCTATAATGTCACAGAAACGCAGTGAGTCATGGAGGAAGCCCCATAATGAGAGATGAGAATATTTTTTTTTCTTTCCTTTTTCTCTTGCCTCCAGGATTATCACTGGTGCTAGGTACCAGCACTAGGAATCTTTTGCTCCAATAGGACATTCTTTTTCTCACTTTATTGGGTAAAACAGAGAAATTCAGAGAGGAGGAGAAGATAGAGAGGGACAGAAAAAGATAGACACCTGCATACCTGCTTCACAGCTTGTAAAGCAACCCCTCTGCAGGTGGGAATCAGGGGCTTGAACCAGGATCCTTGTGTGGTTCTTTGTGCTTTGTACTATGTGCGCTTAAGTCAGCGCAGAGCCTACCAATCCTGAGAATCTTTTAACTCCAGGACAGTTGCATTTAACTATGAGTGTCAACCATAAGATATGTTCTGTGTATTATTTTAAGTCAGCAACATGCAACACATTTGAGGAACTTCTCCAACTGAAGGGTTTGCACTGAATGAAAAGATCCAGTTATCTGAAGCATTATGTATTTTGAAGTGTTGTCATTTGGAACCTAACAAAATTCTTCTGTGTAAAGCGAACTTGAACTTCCACAATGAGACAGTAGAATCATTATCCCAGTAGTAAGAAACCATTTTCTAAACCCTTGTCAACAGAGCAATGATATAGATCGAACACTTAATGACAAAAGCAACACTCTGGATTAGATAATTTAAGATCATCCTTTCCATTTCTTGGCCATTTCTAGTGTTATACCATTGTACTTAGAAAAGAAACTTGATATGATTTTAGTCTTTCTAAATGTGCAAGGACTTGTTTTGTGATCACTGATAGTCCCTTTTCTGGAGGGTGGTCTCTCTGCATTAAGAGGAATACAGATTTTATGACTGACAAATGGAATATCTATTATATGTCTGTTAAGTTTATTTGGTCCAGAGAACAGTTCCAGTCCAGTTTTTTTTTTCCTTATTGACTTTCTGTCCGAATGATCTATCCATTGCTAAAAGTTGGATACAAAGTGCCCAACTATAGTTTGATATTTTTGTCAGATCTGTTAGTATTTCCTTTATATATTTATTTTTAATTTTTTAAAATTATCTTTATTTATTGGATAGATAAAATCAGGAATAAAGAGGGTAGGGAGAGGTAGAGAGGGAGGGAGACAGAGAGACACCTACAACCCTGTTTCACCCACTCATGAAGCTTTCCCCCTGCAGATGGGGATCAGGGGCTCGAACTTGGGTCCTTGTGCAGTGTAACATGTGCTCTCAAATGGGTGTACCACCACTTGGCCCCTTTGTTTAATGTATTTAGAAATCCAGTATATATGTTTCATTTTTTAAAAAAATATATTATTGTATAGAGACAGAGAAAAATTGAGAGAGGAAGGAAAGATAGAAAAGGAAAGAGACAGACATCTGCAGCCCCTTGTGAAGCTTTCCCCTTGCAGGTGGGGACTAGGGGGTTAAACTCAGGTCCTTGCTCACTGTAGTGTGTGTGTGCTTAACCAGGTGCACCACCACCAGGCCCTGTATATATCTATGTATAATTGTTAGGTTATCTTGATAAATTGACCCATTATCATCACTTCTCAACCTGCAGTGCACCAGGGAGAGTGCTGACAGTCTCTCTCTCTCTCTTTTTTTTTGCCTCCAGGGTTATCACTGGGGCTTGGGTGCCTGCACTAATAGGAATCCACTGCTCCTGGAGGCCATTATTCCCTTTTGTTACCTTTGTTGTTTATCATTGTTGTTGTTGTTCCTGTTATTGTTATTGGAGAGGACAGAGTGAAACCAAGAGAGGATGGAAAGACAGAGAAGGGGAGAGAAAGACAGACACCTGCAGACCTGCTTCAGCTCTTGTGAATCGACCCCTATGCAGGTGGAGAGCCAGAGGCTCGAACTGGGATCTTAATGCTGATCCTTGTGCTTTATGCCATGTGCACTTAACCTGCTGCGCTACTGCCAGGCCCCCAACAATCTCCTTTCTACTACCTGAAGGGTCACTAAAGCTGTAGATCATTATCTCTTCCTGGCACACAAATGTGTGCTGACTGGCTTTCTGCATGCACTCACTTGTTTTCTGCCAAAGAGCACTGTTCCCACTGCCATCATGGGGAGTACACACACAGAAGTGGTTATAGGGTAGAAGGTTTCCTGGGAAAGAAATCAGATTGTGATGGTTTCAAGGATAAGACTGAGTGGTAACAGCAGAGCAGATGTTCCTAGGGACTCTGGAGTGTGCTTCCTGATGAGGTCTGACATGTGGAGTAGGAACACATTGCTCAAATGCATTCTGAGAGCTCTGTCTATGGCTTTCCTGACCATGTTCACTTCTTGGTCATGCAAACTCATGAGTGAATACTCCTTTCTAATGAACTCAATCTCGTGTGCTTTTACTGCAGTAGAGCATTGGAACTTCTGTCCAGGAAGACTGGAATTCCACTCAGGCTCTGTCTGCCACAGGTGACCAAATGAGAGTGTTCTCTAGGGGATCCTAAGCCTTGGTCAGTTTTAAAGGCACTGTTAAAGGATCCAGAGACAGGACCCATGAATGGAGAATGAATGGAGAATTTCTCAGGGTCCCCTGGCTTACAGTACTAGCTCCTGCAGCTAGTACTGAGGTTGACATGGCATTTCCAGGACAGAGAGAAATGACTATTTCTGTGATGCTGATGTGACTCCAGTGACCCTGTTTCCATTTCTGTTAAATGGCTAAACTTCTGGTAAGTGGGTATAAGCTCCCCTTCAGTTTGCATTTTCAGTGATGACACTCTAGTATAAGCACATAAATATACAGGAACTATTTAGAACACACACACACACACACACACACACACACACACACACACACACACACACACTTCACAAAAGCACCAAAGACAGACCAACCATTACTTTAATAGTCAAGCCCCCTGCCTGGCCCCCACTCACCTACATCCACACACACTTAACACTCCTATTTTGGCTGTTTGGCTTTCATATAAACAAGTTAAACTTCTTTGTGAAATGTTTTCACCTAAGTGTACCCAAACAACTAGCTTTAACAGGTTTTTTTTCAACTCCTCCCCCACCTCTTTTCCCCTCCAGGGTTATTGCTGGAGCTCAGTGCCGGCACTACAAATCCATTGCTCCTCAAGGCCATTTTTCCCCCTTTTTATTTAATAGGACAGACAGAAATTGAGAGAGCAGGGGAAGTTAGAGAGGAAGAGAGAAAGAGAGACACCTGAAGACCTGCTTCACCGCTTGTGACATGTCCTCCCTACAAGTGGGGACCAGGAGACTCGAACCCAGATCTTTGAGAAGGCAGGTCCTTGCGCTTAGTACTATGGGCGCTAAACTGGGTAAACCACCACCCAACCCCCTCCTCTTTATTTTCAACCTTTTAAGTCTTGAGCCCTTGCTAATCTCACATCGTTATATAATAGATGCTTTCAATGACTCCACACCAAACTGATTGCTCTCTGTAGATTTATCCAATCCCTATTTCTACCCATTCAGAGTAAACTGTTACCTAGCACCCTTGATCTTAGTTTTAACTTTTTCCAGGGACCTTATCTGTAGATTTAATTTCCTGGATATACTTTGAGTGTACAACTAAGCCAATTCACCATGAAGTTATGAAGGCTTTTTTTTTTCTCTGTGAGCACTATAATTCAATGTTTTTCAGATTCTAGTTTTTCCTCATCTGTACCAATCTATAGGATAGGATATAATCTTTTTTTTTCTTCTTCTTCTTTGTTTCCATGGTTATTGCTAGAGCTCAGTGCTGCCACTAAGAATCCACTGGTGGTAATTTTTATTGGATAGGACAGAGAGAAATTGAGAGGGGAGGAGAAGATAGATAGATAGATAGATAGATAGATAGACAGATAGATAAATAGATAGATGATAAAGAGAGAGAGAGAGAGAGAGAGAGAGAGAGAGAGAGAGAGAGAAACCGAGACCTGCAGACCTACTTCACCCCCTGCAGGTGGGGAGCCAGGGGCATGAACCCAGATCCTTGCTTGGGTCCTTGCACTTAGCACTATGTTCACTTAACTGAGTGTACCACCTGGCCCCCACTTTTTTTCTGTCTGTTTTGTATCAAAGTTTCCTTTCGCTACACCCCACACACACACTCCTCCAGACCCTTCACAGCCCTATTTGTGTAAGAATCTTAGCCAGAGTTAGTGCCACAGACAGATTTATCAGACCAATTTACCCCTTTCAAAGCTCACTGGTACGTCTATGGATTTGAAATATATAAAATTCCAGCTCTAGAATGCATACACGAGATGCAACAAAATTAAGTTTTTGAGTTAATATATATCTTTGTTAATAAAATTTCATGTACTTAAGATATCACCACTTCAACTTATATTTGAGCAGAAAAAAATCTCAAGTAGGTAATTATACTGATAAAAAGTCTTGATAATTTCACTTGCATGGGATTTGAAGATAAAAGATTTAATAAAGGCTATGAAAAAGACACATGAAATGGAATACTGGCATTCCCCCCACAACATTCAGCATTACAGTTATGTCACATTCAAGAATTTTAAAACTTACTAAATAAATGTCAAAAAATAAAATGCCACATATCTGAATGCTATACTCTGCTCTCTCTCCATACATATATATATATACATTCACGTTCATAGATATCACATGCTTATTTCATGTTCATACTATACTAAAGATCATGCCAACTTTACACTGTCAATTCAATATATTTTCATAAACAACCATTTGGGCTATCTTGCTAGAATATAAAATTGATCAACATAAACACAAAATGCAACATTTTGATGAAGAATTTATAGGGTAACTGAACATAAAATATCGACTGAGCACCTGCAGTAGGTCACCTAAGGAACCTTTTATTTAGCCTTGGATTTAAACATATATTAGGAACAACAAAAAATAGTCCTTTTGTGTGAATGAACTTCAGAAGGTTCAGAAGTTGGCTCTGATAAACTCACATCCTGATCCAAACTGCATGTCTGAAATAATAGGTTGAAAACGACTTAATACTGTCTTTTTTCAAAAGACTGCAGGACCTTTATTTTCTCCTTCCCACCAGACTATAAATGCTGGAAGAACAACCTGTCTTATGGCATTTTGGGCACACAGTCTCCCTTCCCAGCAATAAATTGGAAGTACAGAGTTTATGTCTGTTTGATGCCCATCTGTCAACTAAACAGCAGAGAGATCAAATCCATCATTCAAGTTTGAAGGCTGTTTATTAGTTATAGGCTTGAGCACAGCCTTTTAAGAATCCCATTCATAAGATGCAAGAAGCACAAGACCCACCTGTGCTAGCCTGGTGGTGAATTTAAATCAAACCTGCAAATGTGTGTGTCTCCTTAGCTGGCAACATTACTATCAATAGCAATATGGACATAAATGATAGCTCAAGGTTGTAATTTATATATCTATATCTACATCTATATCTATATATTTATATCTAAATAAGCTCCTCTTGGGTCAGGGAGATACTTTACCTGGTAGACTGTCTACTTTCTTATGAACAACACAATGGGGGCTCAGGCGTCAGGAGGTGGCACACCTGGTTAAGCACACATATTACAGTGCACAAGGACCTACGTTCAAGCTCCAGGTCCCCCACCTGCAGGGGGAAAGCTTTATGAATGGTAAAGCAGGGCTACAGCTTTATTTATGTTTTTTTCCCTCTCTCTATATACCTCCCCTCTCAATTTTTCTTTGTCTTCAACAAACAAAACATTTTTTTAAAAAGACCATGGGCGTTTGAGCAGTGGGACCACATGGGAGCACCACTGCACCAGTAGAAGTTGCATGAATGATAGCAATGTTTTCAGACCTTAGTCTGTCTTTCTGTCTTGCTGACACTATTGTTCTATATCTCTCTCTAAAATATAATGTACAGGGGCCGAGTGGTGGTGCACTGAGTTGAAAGCACATGTTACAATGTGCAAGGACCTGGTTCAAACCTCCAGTCCCCATGTGCAAGGGAAAAGCTTTGCAAGGGGTGAAAAAGGGTTGCATGTGTCTGTCTCTCCCTCTTTATAACTTCCCTCTCAAATTCTGGCTGTCTCTATCCAATAAATAAATAAAGATAATTAAAAAGTTAAAAATATAATACACAAATTAAAAGATCATGGAAACTGGCATACAGACAGCATCAAACAACACAATGCTTTTCATGTTAACTATGTTGCCAACAATAAATAATGTTAATTGTCATAAGAAGTATCCTGCATAAAAGGTATGAGCATAATCTCATCATTAGGAAGTAAACTGTTTCCCTGGGCAGACAACCTCACCAGTGTGTCCAGGAACCTCACCTCCCCAGAGCCCTACCCAACTAGGGAAAGATGGAAACAGGCTGGGAGTATGGATCCGCCTGCCAACACCCATGTCCAGCTAAGAAGCAATTATAGAAGCCAGTACTTCTACCTTCTGCACACCATAAAGATCTTTATTCCAGAGGAGAAAGAATAGGGAGCCTTCCAATGAAGAAATGGAAAACAGAATTCTGGTGGTAGGAATTGTATGGAATTAGACATCTCTTATCCTGCAATCTTGTCGATCATTATTAAATCAATAAAAAAATACATAACATGAAGTGCAAAGTTCTGGGTTTGAGCCCTACCTACAAAGGGGGAACTCATCACAAGCAGTGAAGCAGGTCTGCAGGTGTCTATCTTTCCCTCTCCCTCTCTATCACCTTTCAATTTCTCTCTGTCCCATGCAACAAAATTGAAAAAATGGCTGCCAAGGGCAGTGGATTCGTAGTGCCAGTATAAAGTCCCAGCGATAACTCTGGAGGCAAACAAAAGGAAATTATGTATGAACTGTACATAAACATGTGTGTGTTGTGTTTGATTGACTATCCTAGTATAGATTTATCTTTATGGCTGAACTAAATTTTCTTTGCAGTAGGAAATCTGAAACCATTAATGTTGGTGTCTTGGTGAACTGCTGTTTCTCACAGAGATTAGATTTCATTGTCTCACATCTTTCTCTTGTTATACCTTAGTAACAACTAAACAATGAGCTAAGTGGTTTTTTTGGGGGGGGCATGAAGCCCTTCTTAATAAATGTCTCAGATCAGCTGTGTAACTGGACAACAAAACCAAAGCCAAACTCAGAGAGGGATGAGAGGGGAACATAGACTGGGGGCATCACAAAGCAGTAACCTCTGCTGTTATTATTTATCAGAGCAGCATTTCTGTCATAACCACTTCCAAGGAGAGAAATATCTTCAAGACAATGCCCTCTGCCTTGCTCAATCATAACCCCCATGCTACTACTGTGCCACTAGGCTGTTTGAGAATTTAATTCTGGCTCTATTTTATAAGGCAGTGCTTCTGAAGGTGCTCTCTGGTCAGGAGCATCAGTGTCATCTGGGAATTGGCTAGAGAAGAAACTTTGCATAAACCTCGAGGTTCAGGAAAAGCGGGGCTAGTTCATTCTTCTGCACAAAGAAGCCCTCCACCATCTCCTCAGACAATATTTTTAGTCCACCTGCATGTTAGCTATTTGGGCTCAGGCAAAAAATACTAAAGTCATGGGGCCCTTGGATAATACCTAAAATAGACTGCCTAGCTTCTTACCACACAGAGATCCCTGGTTTCATTTGGTCTACTCCAACCTTTGGGTTCCTGATTATTGAGCAATTTTCTTTGTACCTTACTGCTTTTCAGCCACCAAGCTGCAGACTCTACTATGATGCCATCCTGATCTTGCTGGGCAGATGAACTCATCATTGTATCCTGGAACCACACCTCTCCAGAGCCCTGTCCCACTAGAGAAAAATAGAAAAAGGCAGGGGGTATGGATTCACTTGGCAACACCCATGTCAAGCAGAGAAGTAAATATAGAAGCCAGACCTTCCACTTCTGCACTCCATAAAGATCTTTGTTCCATACTCCCAGAGGGATGTATAGAGGGGATAGGCTATAGAAGGAACTTTGGTGGTGGGAACTATGTGGAATTGTACCCCTATTATCTTGCAATCTTGTTGATCATTATTAAATCACTAAGATTTTTTTTAACAACATAACAACATAATACACAAAACTCTGTACATTCTCCCAATAGTGAAGTTGTAGAGTAAAACAAATAAACAAGGATGTATTGATTTTAGGGTAGTAATATACATATTATTGAATTAGTTATGGAATAGTCATAGAATCAGGGTTAAAATTCACAAGTAAATCATGTAATTATCCTAGCATATATACTCTAGAATTTTACCTGTATCACTTTAAGGCAAAACATAAATAAAATAGTGGGGGAGGGGTGGTGGTTTGCCTGGTTAAGCATACACATCACAGTGCACAAGGACCAGGGTTCATGCCCCTAGTCCCCACCTGAAAGGGGAAAACTCCACAGGTGGTGAGGCAGGGGCTATAGGTGTCTCTCTGTCTCTCTCCCACTCTATCTCCCCCTTCCTCTCAATTTCTGGCTGTCTCTATCCAGTAAATACAGATAAAGTAAAAGACATAAGGGGCCCCTGTGCAACGGGTTAAGCACACATGGCTCAAAGCGCAAGGACCAGCTCAAGGATCCCAAGTCGAGTCCCCCACTCCCCATCTGCAGGGGGGTTGCTTCACAAGCAGTGAAGCAGGTCTGCAGGTATATTTCTCTCCCTCTCTCTGTCTCCCCCTCCTCTCTCGTTTTCTCTCTGTCTTATCCAACAACAATGACAGCAATAACAGCAATAATAACAACAACAATAACAACAAAAGCAACAAATTGAAAAAATAGCCTCCAGGAACAGTGTATTTGTAGTGCAGGCACCTAGTCCCAGCAATAATAACCTTGGAGGACAATAAATAAATAAATAAATAAAAATAGTTCAACCAGCAATAAAATTTTGGGCAAAAATAAGTAAATAAGTAAATAATAGTATTTACTTATTATATTACATTATGTTATATTATATAGAATATCATATTTATATAGCATTATTACATAATATGATAATAATTCAGTCTTCTTTCACATTAATATAACTCTTTTTATGATATGTTTAAAATGATAATAAATCCTGGGGGTCGGGCGGTGGCGCAGTGGGTTAAGCGCATGTGGCGCCAAGCACAAGGACCAGCCTAAGGATCCTGGTTCAAGCCCCCGGCTCCCCACCTGCAGGGGGGTCGCTTCACAAGCGGTGAAGCAGGTCTGCAGGTGTCTATCTTTCTCTCCCCCTCTCTATCTTCCCCTCCTCTCTCCATTTCTCTCTGTCCTATGCAACAACAAACAACATCAACAATGGCAATAATGATAGCCACAGTGAGGCTACAACAACAAGGGCAACAAAAGGGGGAAAAAATGGCCTCCAAAGCGGTGGATTCATGGTGCCGGCACCGAGCCCAGCAATAACCCTGGAGGAAAGAAAAAAATAAATAAAATAAAATGAAATGATAATAAATCCAAGGAACTGTTCCAAATAAATAAAAGTCATTGATATAATTAATGGCCATGAGAACTAAAAGTCTTTTAGTAGACTTTATTATAGTTTTAAATAAATGTAAATGGTCTCTAGAAATGCTGTGAAAGTTATTTAAAAACCACAGTGGGGCCTACATGAAGCGGGTATAAGGATGGTGTGCCCAGATATAACTGGTTGTGCTTTTAATTCTACTTGAGAAACAGGGAAGAAGTAGTTTATGCTTCAAATGTGAAGAAAATCAAACATTTACAAAGGAGAGTTTTATACCTGAAAAGTCACTTGACAAAACATTTTATAAAGATGACATTCAGAGGAATGTCTGATTATCACATAAGAATGTGTCACTTATTTATTTATAGTTTGCTTCCAGTGTTTTTTTATGTTTATTTTCCCTTGTGTTGCCCTTGTTGTTTTTCATTGTTGTTGTTATCGATGTCGTCATTGTTAGATAGGACAGAGAGAAATGGCGAGAGGAGGGGAAGACAGAGAGGAGGAAAGAAAGATAGACACCTGCAGGCCTGCTTCACCGCCTGTGAAGCAACTCCCCTGCAGGTGGGGAGCTGGGGGCTCAAACCAGGATCCTTATGCCGGACCTTGAGCTCTGCGCCATGTGCGCTTAACCCGCTGCACTACCACCCAACTCCCTGCTTCTAGTGTTATAAACGGGGCTTGATGCCTGCATGGCTCCACAGTTCCTGGTAGTCTCCTTTCCTTTCTTCTTTCCTTCCTTCTTTCCTGTCTTCCTTCCTTCCATTCCTCTTTCCTTCCTTGTTTCCTTTCTTCATCCTTTCCTCCTTTTATCCCTCTTTCCGTTCTTCCTTCCTTCCATCCCTCTTTCCTTCTTTCCTACTTGTCCTTTTCCTTCCCTCTTTTTGTTCTTTTTTTCTTCACTTCCTCCTTTTCTCTATCTCTCTTTCTCCTTCTCTCTCTCCTTCACACCTCTCCCCCCCAAATTTCCTTTTTTTGATGGAAGTGAGACAGAGAGAAGGAGAAGATAGTGAATGAAAGAGAGATGCCTGCAGCTCTGGTCCACTTCTCATGAAGCCTGCCCACTGATAAGTATTGGAGGCTTGAACTGGGATTCTTATGCATTGTAACATGTACACTCTAACATGTGTGACACCATCCAGCCCAGAATGCCTCACTTACTAAGTAAATGTAATAAATCATTACATATAAATAATGAGCACCATAAATTAAATGCATTCAGGATTTTTAGCCTTAAGGGGAAATGATAACATTTAGACCTCAAGAACACTTATTTGTAACAAGTGGACTGAATTGTACTTGGCTGTCATTTTCTCAAAATCTACATGTTCCAAAGAGGAAAAGAAGCAATGCTTTTGGACTTGTGACTTATATTCCTTCAAAGGCTACTTCCAATGCTATTTTTATTGAGGTTGATTTCAAAATATAGTTATTAGTACATAAGTATTATCTGTGGTATTAGCAATTCATCTGTTTGGAAGAAGCCAACCATGTTCACGGTGTCTTACTTTTCTGGCTAAAAAAAAAAAAAATTCAAGTATTTCCATAAACCACCAATATTGTCTGTCTCTTAACAGAGCTTTGTCAAATCATAGCTCCTAACTGTTCCTGAATTTTTTCTTCAGTGACTATGCATATTAGTTCTCCTATTCATAACTAAGAGCAAGAGGAGATCATCTTGCATTGTGACTCTGTAGATGATTGTGATCTTTTTTCATTTTTAAAGAAAGAAAAGGCCTTAACAATACTGTGTTATAGATATTAACATCCTGAGCTTCCATTTGATATTAAATCATTATTTAATCTAAACTACCTCAAAATTTTTTTCTAATATTTGTTTGTCTTTAGACAAGTTACCTAACTTCTCTGTGACTCCATTTCTTCATGTGTAATGTGGGAAAAATAACAATATTAATTGTATAGACCCAGTATGAACTGTCTGTGAATCTACCTATTCATGTAGAAGGCTTAATATAATACCTCAGTCTTGGAAAGTATTCAATCCTTGATAGTTATCACCTTAATTAGCTACTCATTCCTGGGCCTCTTTATCAGACTCTTGTGATTTCTAGATAGTTTTTTATTCAATTACTTATCCACTGCTCCTAGGGCCATCCCACCCCCATTTTATTGGCTAGGACAGAGAGAAATTGAGAGAGGAGGGAGAAGGGGAGAGAGAGAAAGAGAGAGAGGGAGAGTGAGAGAGACCTGGAGACCTGCTTCACTGCTTATTAAGCTTCCCCCCCTGCAGCATCACACTGGGGACATAGTAAGTGCTAGGTAAATCCTTAATGAATGAAGGAAGAAATGAGTTTCACGGTGACAAAGCATTTGGACAAAGAAAGAATCCTACTTCGGATGACAATAGACACATTTATAGAAACTCAGAATGGGTGTGCTAATTAAGCAAGTCCCTTGATATCCCATCATTTCTCAGAACTCATTTCATGTTTCTTGATATATTACAGTCTTAATTTCTTCCTCAAGCAAAGGAGCACTGTTTCTTCTCATGGGGAAAAGAACTAAATAGATTTATCTAATGTTGTCTTATTGAAATGTTTCCTTATCATCACAGATCAAAAGATACCTTAAAAGTTTCTATCAAGTCAATGGAGGAGGCCAGAGAGATAGCTCACCAGTGCAAGTGTGTGTTTGGCCAACAACACAGCTCAGAGTCAAGCAGTGGTACCACATGGGAGATTTCTGGTGAAGCTCTGATGATGTCATATCAATCCTTCTCTCTCTCTCTCTCTCTCTCTCTCTCTCCATCTCTGAATGAAAAAACAGCCTGGACTGAGGAAATTGCACATGCACATACACATGGCCTTGGCTCTGTTAAAAAATACACTGCGGTTATTAGATGTTGGGCCCAGGCAAAATTTAGTAAAGTCATGGGACCCTTGGAATATATCTAAAATAAACTTCCAAGTTCCTTCCAACATGAAGACCCCAAATATTATTTGCTCTATTCTTACCTGTAGGTTACTAATTATTAGACAACTTGTTCTGCTTTATATCTTAATGTTTTTCAGCCACCAAGCTGCAGATGCTACCATGACACCAACCTGATTTCCCTGGGCAGATGGCCTCACTAATGTGTCCTGTAACACCATCTTCCTAGAACCCTATCCCACTATGGAAAGATAGAAACAGGCTGTGGGTATGGATCCACCTGCCAATGTTCATATGCAGTAGAGAAGCAATTACAGAAGCCAGACCATCCACCTTCTGTACCCCATAAAGAATTTTGGTCTATACTCCAGAGGGATAAAGAATAGGAAAACCTCCAATGGAGTGGATGGGGTATGGAACTCTAGTGGTGGGAACTGTGTGGAATTGTACCCCTCTTATCACACAATCTTGTTGATCATTATTAAATCACTAATAAAAAAATACATTGCAGGATGACCTCACCAATGTGTCCTGGAACCCCACCTCCCCAGAGCCCTACCCCACTAGGGAAAGACAGAAACAGGTTGGAGGTATGGATCCACTTGCCAATGCCCATGTCCAGCAGAGAAGCAATTACAGGGCTAGAACTCCCACTTTCTGTACTCCAAAAAGAACTTTGGTCCATACTCTCATAGGGATAAAGGATAGGGAAAGGAGATCAAAGAGCCCTGAACCTCAATTTCACTAAGAATCTGGTTTTCATACCGTCACAGAAAAGGAAGTGAATCTGGAAAATACCAAAGGAAGCCAGGCACTGCTTCCCTTATCAGAGAGAAGACCAGAAAAAGGAAGGACACTTGGAAGTAGTAAGAGGTGTAGTGTTGACTTAGCAAGGAAGTGAAGGCAAAAACATAGAAAAATGGGCAAAATATATATAGACATAATCAGAGACAGTTAGAAAGTCAATCAATATCTATCACCTTGGGAGAACTGCTGAAGTTTCCAATGGAAGGGGTGAGGACACAGAACTGTGGTGGTGGGGATGTTATGGAGTTACATTCATAGTATCTTATAATGTTGTAAATTAATATTAAATCACTAGTAAGAAAAATATACTGTAAGACATTCCCTTTGATTTTCCAAAGAGAAAGCTACAGCTAAGGAAAATGGAAACTTCCACATCCCTCTTGTGGGCCTCCAAGGACCCTGACCTCAGTGTAAAACAACAGTGGCAGAAACTGCCCCACTCTCCAAAGGGAGGCTGGGTCAACATACTCTGCCACTCAATAAAGACTGGTCATGAAATGAGTGCAACATAGAATGTTCCTAACTGTGACCATGGACTGTGAGCTCAGACTGACAGAGATGTGGAGGTTACACAGGCTACTGTGCTAAATATGAATAGACATAAGCCCTGGGTTAGATCGATGGGATTTAAACTTAAGAATATTTATATACTTTCCCCATATTTGGGAGCTACTATCTACTCTGATGCAGCTTTCTAGTCCTATTCTCAACTCTAGCACCAACTTCCCAGATAATATTTTTAGTCCACATGTATATGAGCTGTCAGGCTCAGGCAAAAACTACTAAAATCATGGGTCCCTTGGATTATACCAAAATAGACTTCCTAGTTCATATTATATGAAAACCCTTAGTTCTATCTACTCTAGTCTTACCTTTAGGTTCCTGTTTATTAAATAACTTGTCCTGTTTTATAGCTTACCAAGTTGCAGACGCTACCCTGATGCCAACCTGACTTTCCTGGGCAGATGACCTCACCAATGCATCCTGGAACTCTCCTCCCCAGAGCCCTGCCCCTCTAGGGAAAGATAGAAACAGGCTGGGGGTATGGATCCACCTGCCAATGCCCAGGTCCAGTGGAGAAGCAGTTACAGAAGCCAGACCTTCCACCTTCTGCACTCCATAAATATCTGTGGTCTATAGTCCCAGAGACAAATAAAGAATAGGGAAGCTTTCAATGGAGGGGATGGGACACAGAACTCTGGTCCTGGGAATTATATGAAAGTGCGCCCTTCTTATCCTACAAGAAAGAAAGGAAGAAAGAAACAAAGAAAGAAAGGAAGGAAGGAAGGAAGGAAGGAAGGAAGGAAGAGAAGAAGGGAGAAAGGGAAGAAGGGAGGGAGGAAAGAGAGAAAGAAAGAGAACTCAGATTTCCTTACTGAACCCATCTCTCTTTCCTAAAGGTGATTAATAATGAATTAAACTCCAGTCCTCTCCTTTGCCCACCTGGTGTCTATTTCACTTAGAGTCCCTTTAATCGTTAATGAGAGGAACTCCACTATTCAAGGAGAAGGCAAAATTCTATGACTGAGGACAAGTCCTGTTTCCCTAAATGAGTCCTCCTCTCCAGTGTCTATATTTGAGACATTCACAATGTGTCCACCTGGACCTTTTGGAGGACTCTGGCTTATAGGACAATATGTGCTTTAGTTCATCTATGGAACAATCAGTTTAAGGAGTTGTATTCAGATATTATTAATGTTTTCAAACCCACTTCCTATTTTTCCTGCTGAAATCTCTGCCAAGCACACACTTCAGCAGACACTAAAATAATTTGGGGAGTTGACATTCAATCCAAATTTTCTATGGAAATCTGCCAGATTTGACATCTGTGAGAAAGTGGGTAATTTTTATTATCCACAGAGAGCAAAAGCTTAGTTTGTATTTTTTTTTCCCTACCTCCACACATCTCCCTGTGGTGGTGCTGCTTCTCAGACATACATGAAAAGTGGGTAGCAAGGAAAATTATTTAACTCTTTCTCCCTTGTGAAGAGATGGCATGAGCTTAGAGTGAGTTTTAAAGGTACAGTAAGAATGAGCAAAGCACATGTTAGAAGTTGGGGTATGCAATTTCACTTTACAATCATCACTGCCTGTGTCTAATATATATCTTACTTTGTTTCATCGGTTGCTTTAATTCACTATTTGCCTTTCCTTTTTTTAATTTCTTTATGGGGGAATTAATGTTTTACATTCTACAGTAAATACAATTGTCTTTCAATTCTCTTGTATTTGATTTAAAGTACCCATAACCAAAATTTCAAGTGGGTTTTCTTTTAGAATACATTCAGAATTCCTAATGAAAATTGACTCTGCGGTAGCACTGAAACATGTTTAGTAACATAAATTATTTCTACAGCTATTAAACTTTCTGTTCAAAGGGCAAAGACTAGTACATGCATTTGGATTTGAAAATTTTTGTAAGGGACCAGGTGGCAGTGTACCTGGCTAAGCACTCCCATTACAGTGCTCAAGGTCCCAGATTCTTTCTGCACCCCAAAAAAGCATGCTGGTCCATACCCCCAGAGGGAGAGAAATGTTAGGGGGAAGATGACCAGAGGTCTCTGGACCCAAATTCCACCAAGACCCTAAGACCTGGAGAGAGAAGAAAAAAGGAAAGACACTCAGAAGCAGCAATAAATATAGGTGTGTCTTATGGCAAAGCAGCACAATATGCAAATGAGCTATGGATTTTCAGAAAAGTCATGATGGGGTGGGGGTAGATAGCCTAATGGTTATGCAAAGTGACTCTCAACCCTGAGGTTTCAAAGTCCCGGATTCAATCCCCCACATCACAGTAAGCCAGAGCTGAGCAGTGCACTGGTATAAACAAATTTTCTCTTATAGAACTATATTGGTAGCCATGTGGACTGAGAGTTTTAGGGAAAGAATGTCAGGTCTTTTATTTTTCATATCTCTGAAGAAGCTGAGAATTGGATGCACAATGTAAAGGTTCACTTTTATTAGAGGTCAAAGAAGGATGAGTGGAAGAAATAATTATTATTATTATTTACAAAATGGTTATTTGTTTCAGATACAAATTTCAGAATCAATCACATTTTAGACAATTCAGAAAATAAAGAATACTATAAAACTAAAATTATTATATTTTCTCAAGAACTGAGAAATTTACTGTGACTGGTTTAGATATATTGCCATTCATCTATTGTTTTGTATAAGCCAAGTTGGAACCATCATTATAAATGTAGCGTTCATGTTGTTCTTAATGTGTTTTACTCCGTTTCTTCTTAACAGTCTTTGTGAAAGTTGTAATGATTTGTTATCTGTGGATAAATTCTAGTTTCTATGATGGATCAATATTTATTTAGCATTTTCACTGTAAGTGGGTATTTAGATTGTTTTAAATTGTGTCTTAGTATATAAGAGCTTGCTTTTTCCCTAAAAACAGATCTGTAGATCTGGAACTACTAAATGAAGTGCATGAGCACTATTCTTCAAAGGCTTCAGTACCTTTCCATGAAGTATATAAAATAGTGCTTGTCCGATTGGGCCCCTTGCCAAAACGAAACCATTTGATAAAATGATAGGTTCTATAAAGTATTCCTTTATTTTAATTTGACACTTTGATTATTATTAATTTTTTTTTGTCCAGGGTTATCACTGGGGCTCGGTGCCTACACTACGAATCCACTGCTCCTGGAGGCCATTGCCCCCCTCCTTTTTTGTTGCCCTTGTTGTTGTATAGGACAGAGATAAATCAATAAAGGAAGAGAAGGGGGGGCAGAGGCGGCGGCACCATACGCACTTGCACTTAGCCCACCACACCATCGCCCAGCCCCGACTTCTATGATTCTTTTTTTTTCTTTATTTAAATATTTATTTATTTATTCCCTTTTGTTGTCCTTGTTGTTTTATTGTTGTTGTTGTTGGATAGGACAGAGAGAAATGGAGAGAGGAGGGGAAGACAGAGATGGGGAGAGAAAGATAAACACCTGAAGATCTGCTTCACCACTTGTGAAGCGACTTCCCTGTAGGTGGGGAGCCGGGGGCTGGAACTGGGATCCTTATGCTGGTCCTTGCGCTTTGCACCTTGTGCACTTAAGCCCGATTCCCAACTTCTTTGATTTTTAGTGAGGTTAAATCATTTTAATATATCTACTCATTTATATTACTTAGTCTGTGAGTTGTCCTTTTATTTAATTTTTTTATCCTCCTAGGATATATTTTCTTTGTGATTACAAATTTTCTAAGTATTTATTTTAAATACTTTCTTTTCTTTATGGTATAAACAGATGCTCAATTTTTAACCTGACCTTAAATGTGTATCTATCTATGCGGTGATATCAATAGTTTTATTGCTTTGATTTCTTCTGTTGCTTTTATCTTCAAGAATGGATGTTTACTTGCACTTATGTTTTTCTTATATTCTTTTTAAATGACATCTGTGCATGTATGTAATGCTTCTATTTTATTATTTCATCTGTTTTGCAGAATGATTTCCTCAAGATATCTCTGTCTCCAAATTTGTTCATAAATAAGCCATTAACTAAGTTTATGGACAAACTAGAACTGGTTTCAGCATTATACTGTTGTAGTATATTAATTTTTATTCTGTTTAACTCAATTGATGTGGTCATTATTTCTTATGGTAACACTATGATTCATCCAGTTGATAGTTTCCTAATGTATCTCTGTATGGACAGTTTGCCTTAATTCTTTTTTGCTAGATGAGTTTTTGACACAGTTTTAAATATGCAAAAAAAATTCACTGGCTTTCCAGGTAGGTGCTCAGTGGACAGAGCACAGGAATTTTCTGCAAAGGCCAGAAGTTCTTTTAAATTTTTTTTATTATATTTATGTATATTCCCTTTTGTTGCCCTTTTTTATTGTTGTTGTAGTTTTGTTGTTGTTATTAATGTTGTTGTTGTTGGACAGAACAAAAAGAAAGGGAGAAAGGAGGGGAAGACTGGGGCGGGGGGGAGAGAAAGATAAACATCTGCAGACCTGCTTCACCATCTGTGAAGCGACTCCCCTGCAGGTGGGGAACCAGGGACTCAAACCAGGATCTTTACACAGGTCCTTGTGCTTCGTACTGCCTGCACTTACCCCTCTGTGCTACTGCCCAATTCCCAAATGCCAGAAGTTCTATCATCCATACGAGAACAATGCCCTGGGCTTCCTCTCCCCACCACACACCTTTAAAATATCTATATTTATTGGATAGAGATAGCCAGAAATCAAGAAGGTAGGGGAGATAGAGAGGGAGAAAGACAGAGAGACATCTGCAGCCCTGCTTCACCACTCTTGAAGCTTTTCCCCTGTATTGAGGATCAGGGGCTGGAACCTGGGTCCTTGTGCACTTTAACATGTGCTGTCAGCCAAATGCTCCATCACCCAGCCCCCTGGGGAATTCTCTTTCTCTCATAACATTATTAAATAATTTAAAATATCCATGGAAATGGTTATTCCTTATTATTTCTTAATATTTATTTCCTTTTGTTGCCCTTTTTGTTGTTGTTGTTGTTGTTATTGTTGTTATTGATGTCATTATTGGATAGGACAGAGAGAAATGGGGAGAGCAGAGGAAGACAGAGAAGGGGAGAGGAGAGGAAGACAGAGAAGGGGAGAGAAAGACACCTAAAGACCTGCTTCACCACTTGTGAAGTAACCACTGCTGCAGGTGGGGAGCTGGGAGCTCCAACTGGGATCCTTCAGTTGGTCCTTGCACTTTGCACGACCTGCACTTAACCCACTGCACTACTGCCTGACTCCTGGTTATTTCCTACTTTTAAAGATTTTTTCAAGTTTATTTATTTACTTTAATAGGACAGAGAGGAACTGAAAGAGAGAATTAGGTAGAGAGGAAGACAGAGGGGGGAGAGGGAGAGGAAGGGGAGAGAGAGAGAGGGAGGAGAGAGGGAGAGGGAGAGGGAGAGGGAGAGGGAGACATGCAGACCTATGTCACCACTTGGGAAGCTTCCCCATCTGCAGGTGGGGACCAGGGATTTGAACCAGGATCCCTGCAAATACCATTAGTTTTGCTGATTTAAACCTAGGCAAGGGTTCTACTGGTTGTTTATGTCTCTTCTTTGTGCTTTTCTGACATCTTTCATCCCAGCAATCAGATAACCATCTTGTCCTGCATATCTAAATAATAATAATAATAAATCTGCATTCTCCTAGGGTCACCAGGTAAAATGAGCACCACAAAGCAAAGAACTGAGACAGGACAGCTTAAAGGTAGGCAGCTCACTGGAATTGTAATGATGAGTAAGAGCAGTGGACCTCTGGACATGTTAGAGAGCAGCTGAGGGTCTCTATCTGTTATGATGTGTTATTGGCCCCTCTTGAAGCATTCAACCAGCTGCAGAGAACTCAGTGAATGGGAATCACCTGTCAGCTGAAGGAACTGCCTTCCCCCAAGGTAGTATCTTTCCTGGCAGCAAGCAGTCCACAATGCTTGGGTGTGAGAGGTTGCAAGAAATGTGCTTGCTGACTTAGGAGGTTAGGGATATCTTATGGCTACATTAGGGGCAGCCTTGCTGATCTCTCTTCACCAGGCTCTGTGAATCCCGCCAGCTTCGTCCTTCGCAGAGGCTCCTGAGAGCTCTCTTCAAAAAGCCATGTGCAACCAACTACCCTCTGGAGAACCCTTGTCAGGGGTAACCCAACCTAAGGGATGCTGAAAGCATGTAAGGACTTTACTCTTTGTTTCTAAGTCATTGTGCAATGCATCTCACACTCATTACTAAATAAGAGCTGCAGATGTCTCCCTGTTTCTCTCCTTCTCTATCTTCCCTCCCGTCTCAAAACAAATTCTCTCTTAAAAAGTTTGAAAACTCTTCCTTTGCTGTCCAGTTGTCTATTAGAGCTAAAACCATCAAGTGCACTAAATTTATATACTGGATCCCTAGTCTTATTGAGTCTTCTCCCCAGATTCAGCTGTGTCAGTGGAGATGTGCACTACATAAAAATGAACTAATAGGAAAATCCTCTGATAATTAGACTTCCCTTGCTGGGCTTCAAATAAGGGAGTGTGTAGCTCTGTATTATTGGGTATGCTCTGGCTATAGTCTGTTTTTGAGATTCCCTATCAAAGGACTCTGCCTTTTTAGCAAGACCTCTAAACAGCGTCAACCTTTCCCTTAAAAGAGAAAGACTAAAAAGAGTGCCAGTCTCAATTGAACTTAACAGAAAATCCATTGGTGACCAATGGTGCAGAAAGGATGTGCTCAAATCACTGGGTTGATCGCCTGGTTGTATACATCAAACAAGCACATTTAGTGTCTCCTGGCTCATACCCGTCGCATCCTTGTTCCCCAGCTCTTTCTTTCAGATATTTTAATGACACTGTTGACCACTTGTTGTGGGGAAACCAATGAACAGCAGCAACAACAAAAGCTGTAGGTGGATTATCTAGGGCAAGCTAGACTCTTGCTTGGATTTTTAAAAACAAATATTTTAATTTATTTGTTATTGGATAGAGACAGAGAGAAACTGAGAGGAGAGGAGACATAGAGAGGGAGAGAGACAGAGAGAGACACCTGCAGCCCTGCTTCACCACTCATGAAGCTTCCCCCTGCAGTTGGGGACTAGGATCTTGAAGCTGGGTCCTTGCTCACTGTAATGCTAGCACTTAACCAGGGGCTCCATCACCTGCCCCTTTGCTTGGAATTTAATTCCCTGAATAGGGGGTAGGATTGTCAAAATTTTGCTATAATATTGTCACCATTGGGCTGGCAAAATAGCTCACTTGGATAGCATGCTGCTTTGCCATGTGAACAACCCAAGTTCAAGCCCAACCTCCACTGTATTGCAGGAACCTTTGGAGCTGGGATCTCAACCTCTTGCTCTGCATTACTGTCTCTCTGCAATAATAATAATAATAATAATAATAATAATAGTAATAATAAAATAATAACTGCCATTATTAGCTTTTAATTTGTGGGTTTAATCAAATACTGGCTCTAAGGTGGTCTTAAAATATCGATGGCACTTTCCTGCATGCTTCTTTCAATTCATACCAAACAATATTGTACCCACCGATCTCAACCTAATCAACGCAACGAGTACCACCTCAGCATGCTTCACTTCAGACTGTGCCCAGGGACTTCAGCTGTGGAATGACAACCCTTCAGCTTTATTACTCAGGTGAGGCTTTTCCTTTCATAGTATTCTCTAGTTCCATTTCAGGTGGTTCACTTCCTAACAAAGTCCCAAAACCTGGATAAGGACTAGATCCCGTGAGATAGAGCATGTGTTCACAGTTATCCATAAACTAGGGCAAAATATATACCTGAAAGCAAAATTACACAATAGTCTGCAGTGAGTACCCCCCAACACTTCATCTACAGTGTTCCAGCCTTTAGGTCCATGATTGGTCAACAATTTGTTTGGCTTTGTATGCTAACTCTCTTTTCAAGCACCAGGTTCCAGATACCAGCATGATGCCGAACAGACTTCCCTGGACAGACAACCCCACCAATATGTACTGGAGCTCCAATTCCCCAGAGCCCCATCCTACTAGGGAAAGAGAGAGGCAGGCTGGGAGTATGGATCAGCCTGTCAATGCCCATGTTCAGTGGGGAAGCAATTACAGAAGCCAGACCTTCTACCTTCTGCATCCCACAATGACCTTGGGTCCATACTCCCAGAGGATTAAAGAATAGGAAAGGTATCAAGGGAGCAGATGGGATATGGAGATCTGGTGGTGGGAACTGTGTGGAGTTGTACCCCTCTTATCCTATGGTTTTGTTAATGTCTCCTTTTTTAAATAAATAAATAAATAAAATAAAATAAAATATATATCCATGGCATTAATACTTCACCTTTCTTTTTCTTATTTTTTAAATTATCTTTATTTATTTATTGGATAGAGACAGCCAGAAATTGAGAGAGAAGGGAATAGAGAGAGAGAGAGAGAGAGAGAGAGAGAGAGAAAGAGAAACACCTGCAGCACTGCTTCACCACTCATAAAGCTTTCCCTTTGCATATCTTATTAAAAAATAAATGGCTTTAAAAAGTGAAGTATTGGGACTGAGTGGTGCATGGTGCACCTGGTTGAGTTTGGTTTACAGAGAGAAGGGGGGGTGAGAGAATAATAAGGGATGAGGAGGGGAAAGAAGGGAAAGGAAGAGGAGAAAGGAAGAGAAGAGGGAAGGGAAGGGAAGGGAAGGGAAGGGAAGGGAAGGGAAGGGAAGGGAAGGGAAGGGAAGGGAAGGGAAGGGAAGGGAAGGCTACACATTATCAAAGAGTGATTATACCAGTTGAGTTAAATAG
This sequence comes from Erinaceus europaeus, assembly GCF_950295315.1. Lineage (NCBI taxonomy): Eukaryota > Metazoa > Chordata > Mammalia > Eulipotyphla > Erinaceidae > Erinaceus > Erinaceus europaeus. The sequence continues at coordinate 61,482,523 of NC_080168.1, forward strand.
AGCACTCATCACCTCATGTATTTACCTTACCTTTTTTTTAAAGACTTAGAAAAGTTTAGTTACATATATGATGTTATTGACTATAGCCATGGTATTATAAAAACTATATGCATCCTATATTCCTTTTTTCTGTCTTTATTAGGGAGAGGGCAAAGCTAAGAGGTAGCAAAGAAGCCCAGCAGGTAGTACTTGGCGAAGCAGCAGTGAATAATGTTGGATTCAGAGAAACCGTTTTGCTAATTGTTGAACAACAAAAAAAAGGATTTTGGATTTTAATATGACTTTATCCCTTTGGATAAAGGGATAAAGTCATGCTAAATCCCTTTGGAGGGATTCAGCATGGAGGTACTTGAGACTAAGTTGCCATGGTCATCAAGGACATGAAAATCTCACACACACACAGTCCCTTCCATGCCCCTTCCCTTCCTAACACAGGTTCTGATTGCCATTTGCTCAGCTTGTGATTGGGTGTTTGAAACAAACAGGGGCAATGTTGAGGAGCCATTCTGGTGCCCCCAAGGAGACTGCTCCCTGTGAAGGGCCACTGGGTCAAATTTCCATATGAGAGATGGCTACTGTGTCTTGCTGTTGAACAAGATACCAAGCCAGAGTGATTGGCCTTTGTGAGCTGACAGATGAGTCTGGACCTTTTTTTAAACATTCAAATGAGTCTCTAGTTGTCATAAGTTATAGAAAGGTCCAGACTCTTGGAAACAGAGTTGGCAGTCAACTGAGGTAAAGAACAAACACCTCATCACAGACCCCTGCAAGTGTCAACCCGGCTTTGACCTAGCACGTTATGATTGGGCCCTCCTCAATCGCTATCGAACAGGCCATGGCCGGTGCGCCGCTATGTTCCATCGCTGGGGAGCCAGAGACGACCCGAACTGCCCCTGTGGCTCCAGACAGACTATGACCCACATAGTCAACGGCTGCCACCTCTCCAGATTCAAAGGAGGTCTCGAAACTTTACATCAGGCTCAGCCTGACGCTGTTGACTGGCTACGGAAGAAGGGCAAATGCTAGAAGAAGAAGTAGAAAGGTTCAGTACTGCTCTTATCCCAAGTGGGCTCTGCCCAGTGAAATGGTTGGGTTTGGGTGGTCTTTAAAATTCATTTGATTGTCTTTTTTTATTAGATAGAGACAGTCAGAAACTGAGAGGAATGGAGAGATAAAGAAGGAGAGAGACAGAGAAACACCTGCAGTACTGCTTCACTACTTGCAAAGCTTTCCCCCTGCAGGTGGGGACCAGGGATTTGAACTCAGAGTCCTTACATGCTGTAACATGTGTGCTGGAACAGGTGCACCATCACCCAGCCCCCTCTGCCTCCCTCCCTTTCTATAGGAACATGCTAATGTGCTATGAATAAATGAAAAAAATTGAGAAAGGCCTGCAGGAGACTGCAGAAGGGTATACAAAACAAAAGCCCATAGTCTAAAAGCAAAAACTCAGAAGATTTTTTTTTTGCACACCATGTTACAGCATATTATTGAAAATGTTCTCTGGTCATAAATGGAACCATCTGGGGCCCTGTTTCTCCTTATAAAAAGGAAACCTGGGCTGCTGAGGAAGCCCATCAAACTAGTACAAAAGAATATGTGCTCACACCATATGGCATGGAAGTCTTTTAATGATTAAAGAAAGTGTTATTCACCCTGCTGATTGCATGCTAATATCTGAGAAAAGGTGCTTCTGAGTTAAGACGCTGTGATTCTGTGTGGCCATGCTTCTCAAAATGGAGTATCCATATTGGTCCCAGGTTAGGTATGGGTAGGAAGCAGTGAGAGGGGGCCAGTTTCTTTAATCAAGTTCAAGAAAAGATTATTAACACAGGCTCTAAGGAACATTCTTAAAATAGACTTCCTAACTTCCCTCTTCCTTAAAGTTCCACTTTCATCTGCTTTATTCCTACTTTGTGGTTTCTATTCATTAAACAATTTGTCTTGATATATCTTACCACCTTTCATCTGCCAAGTTCCAGATACTGCTATGACTTCCTGACTTCCCTGGGCAGACAACCTCACCAATGTGCCCTAGAACCTCCTCTCTCCAGAGTCCTGCCCAGTAGGGAAAGATAGAAACAGGCTGGGGCTATGGATTGACCTGCCAACACCCATACCCAGCAGAGAAGCAATTACAGAAGCAAGAACTCTCACCTTCTGCATCCCAAAATGAATGCTGGCCCATTGTCCCAGAAGGATAAATAGTGAAGGTTCCAATGGAGGGGATGAGACACAGAACTCTGGTGGTGGGAACTATACAGATTTATACCTCTATTACAACTATTAGCACTTACAATCTTGGAAAGCAATATTAAGTCACTAATAAAAAATAAAACATTAAGAGGGTTGGGCTGTGGCACACCCAGTTAATGAAAAGTATGAAGCTCAGGGACCTGCACAAGGATCCAGATTCCAGCCCCTGGCTCTGCACCTGCAGAGGGGATGCTTCATGAGCAGTGAAGCAGGTGTGCAGGTTTCTTTCTCTCTCCCTTTCTATCCCCCCTCACCTCTCATTTTCTCTCTGTATTATTCAATAAAATGGGGGGGGGTCACCAGAAGCAGTGGATCCAGCACCAAGTGCTGGCACCAAGCCCCAATGATAATCCTAGAGGAAACAACAACAACAATAAATAATAAAACATTTAAAAAATTAAAATAACAGATCAACAAAGCAGAGAACCAACAACGATACAAGAGAATTGAATGAAGAGATTGACAGACTAGACCTCTTGGTCATTTTCAGAGTCCTTCATCCCAAAAAACTGGAATACACCTTCTTTTCAAATCCACATAACACATACTCTAGAATAGACCACATGTTACACCATAAAGACATCATCAATAAATTCAAGAGCATCAAAATCATCCCAAGTATCTTCTCAGACCACAGTGGAGTAAAACTAACATTTAACAACAAACAGAAAATTATTAAAAGTCACAGAATTTGGAAACTAAACACCATACTCCTTAAGAACCACTGGGTCAGATATTCACTCAAGCAGGAAATTCAAATGTTCCTGGAAACAAAGGAAAATGAAGACACAACCTATCAAAATATTTGGGACACAGCTAAAGCAGTACTGAGAGGGAAACTTATAGCCATACAATCACATATTAAACACCAAGAAAAAGCACAAATGAACGACCTTACTGCACACCTCAAGGACTTAGAGAAAGAGGAACAAAGGAACCCTAAAGCAACCAGAAGGGCAGAAATCACTAAAGTTAGAGCAGAAATAAACAACATCGAAAATAAGAGAACCACACAAAAGATCAATGAAGACAAATGTTGGTTCTTTGAAAGATTAAACAAAATTGACAAACCCCTAGCCAGACTCACCAAACAAAAAAGAGAGAAGACTCAAATTAATAGAATTGTAAACAATGGAGGAGATATCACAACTGACACCATAGAAATCCAGAGAATCCTGCAAAACTTCTATCAAGAACTATACACCACCAAGCTAGAGAATCTGGAAGAAATGGAACAATTCCTAGAGGCATATGCCCTTCCAAAACTGAACCAAGAAGAACTACAAAATCTAAATGCACCAATCACAGACAAAGAAATTGAAACCGTTATTAAGAATCTCCCCAACAACAAAAGCCCTGGACCAGATGGCTTCACAAATGAATTCTACAAAACTTTCAGGAAACAATAAGTACCCATACTTCTTAAGCTTTTCCATAAGACTGAAGAAACAGGAATACTCCCTTCCACCTTCTATGAAGCCAACATCACCCTGATACCAAAAGCTAATAGGGACAGAGCAAAAAAGGAAAACTACAGACCAATATCTCTGATGAACATAGATGCCAAAATATTAAACAAGATCTTGGCCAACCAGATACAGCAGCATATCAAAAAGATTGTTCATCATGACCAAGTGGGATTCATCCCAGGAATGCAAGGCTGGTTCAACATCCATAAGTCAATCAAAGTCATTCACCACATCAATAAAAGCAAAGCCAAAAACCACATGATAATCTCAATAGATGCAGAGAAAGCCTTTGACAAAATCCAACACCCATTCATGCTCAAAACTCTACAAAAAACGGGAATAGATGGGAAATTCCTCAAGATAGTGGCATCTATATATAGCAAACCTACAGCCAACATCATACTCAATGGACAGAAGCTGAAAGTATTCCCCCTCAGATAGGGGACTAGACAGGGCTGTCCACTGTCACCATTACTCTTCAACATAGTATTAGAAGTTCTTGCCATAGCGATCAGGCAAGAGAAAGAAATCAAAGGGATATAGATTGGAAGGGAAGAAGCCAAGCTCTCACTATTTGCAGATGATATGATAGTATACATAGAAAGACCTAAAGAATCCAGCAGAAAATTACTGGAAGTTATTAGGCAAGATAGCAAGGTGTCAGGCTACAAAATCAATGTGCAAAAATCAGTGGCATTTCTTTATGCAAACACTAAATCTGAAGAAGAAGACATCCAGAAATCACTCCCATTTACTGTTTCAGCAAAATCAATCAAATACCTAGGAATAAAGTTGACCAAAGAAGTGAAAGACTTGTATGCTGAAAACTATGAGTCGCTACTCAAGGAAATAGAAAGTGATACCAAGAAATGGAAAGATATCCCATGCTCATGGATTGGAAGAATAAATATCATCAAAATGAATATTCTCCCAAGAGCCATATACAAATGTAATGCAATACCCATCAAAGTTCCACCAATCTTCTTTAAGAGAATAGAACAAACACTACAATCATTTATCTGGAACCTGACAACACCTAGAATCCATCTTGAGGAAAAGAAACAGAAATGGAGGCATCACACTCCCAGACCTTAAACTATATTATAAAGCCATCATCATCAAAACAGCATGGTACTGGAACAAAAATAGGCACACAGACCAGTGGAACAGAATTGAAAGCCCAGAAATAAATCCCCACACCTACGGACATCTAATCTTTGATAAGGGGGCCCAAAGGATTAAATGGAAACAGGAGCCTCTCTTCAATAAATGGTGCTGCGAACATTGGGTTGTAACATGCAGAAGAATGAAATTGAACCACTTCATCTCACCGGAAACAAAAATCAACTCCAAATGGATCAAAGACCTGGATGTCAGACCAGAAACAATCAAATACTTAGAGGAAAACATTTGTAAAACACTTTCCCACCTACACCTCAAGGACATCTTTGATGAATCAAACCCAATTGCAAGGAAGACTAAAGCAGAAACAAACCAATGGGACTACATCAAATTGAAAAGCTTCTGCACATCCAAAGAAACTAATAAACAAACAAAGAGACCCCTCACAGAATGGGAGAAGATCTTCACATGTCATACATCAGACAAGAAACTAATCACCAAAATATATAAAGAGCTCAGCAAACTTAGCACCAAAAAAGCAAATGACCCCATCCAAAAATGGGCAGAGGATATGAACAAAACATTCACCTCAGAGGAGATCCAAAAGGCTAACAAACATATGAAAAACTGCTCTAGGTCACTGATTGTCAGAGAAATGCAAATTAAATTAAGACAACACTAAGATACCACCTCACTCCTGTAAGAATGGCATACATCAAAAAGGACAGCAGCAAATGCTGGAGAGGTTGTGGGGACAGAGGAACCCTTTTATATTGCTGGTGGGAGTGTAAATTGGTACAGCCTCAGTGGAGAGCAGTCTGGAAAACTCTCAGAAGGCTAGGCATGGACCTTCCATATGATCCAGCAATTCCTCTCCTGGGCTTATACCCCAAGGACTCCATAACACCCAACCAAAAAGAGGTGTGTACTCCTATGTTCATAGCAGCACAATTCATAATAGCTAAAACCTGGAAGGAACCCAGGTGCCTAACAACAGATGAGTGGCTGAGAAAGCTGTGGTACATATACACAATGGAATACTATGCAGCTATCAAGAACAATGAACCCACCTTCTCTGACCAATCTTGGATGGAGCTAGAAGGAATTATGTTAAGTCAGAAAGATAAAGATGAGTATGGGTTGATCCCACACATCAACAGAAGTTGAGTAAGAAGATCTGAAAGGGAAACTAAAAGCAGGACCTGACCAAATTGTAAGTAGGGCACCAAAGTAAAAACCCTGTGGTGAGGGGTAGACATGCAGCTTCCTGGGACAGTGGGGGGTGGGAGTGGGCGGGAGGGATGGGTCACAGTCTTTTGGTGGTGGGAATGGTGTTTATGTACACTCCTAGCAAAATGTAGACATATAAATCACTAGTTAATTAATATGAGAGGGGGAAAATCAATTGTATGTCTCAAAGTTTCTCAAAACACAAACTGAATCTTTTTAATATATAGACTGTGTATTTGATATGCGGACTCTCTCAAAAGCTTAGACCAAGTAGATTAGAAGCATCCAATAGCACAGCTATATATAAGATACTGGATACTGTACAGCAAACCATAACAAAAGGACTTTTCAAAGTTAACCCAATTACCAAATAATGTGATGATAACATTAACTATCGATTATCTTTTTGAACCCTAAGACAGCAGGAACCTCACATCTCCACTATAGAGCCCCTACTTCTTTCCCCAGTCCTGGAACCCTTGGATAGGGCCCACTTTCCCCTATGCCTCTCCCAATCCATATCAAATAATATTGCATCCGCCGATCACAACCTAATCAACGCAACAATTGCCACCTCAACATGCTTCACTTCAGACTGTGTCCAGAGACTTCACGTGTGGAATGACAACCCTTCAACTTCATTACTCGGGTGAGATCTTTCCTCTCATAGTATACTCTAATTCCATCTCAGGTGGTTCACTTTCTAACAAAGTCCCAAAACCTAGATATACACCAGTTTCTGTGAGAGAGCATATGTTCACACGTATCCATAAACTACTGCAAAATATATACCTGAAAGCAGAAGTACACTAGAGTTTGCAGTGAGTACCCCCCTAACACTTCCTCTCCACTATTCCAAGCTTTGGGTCCATGATTGCTCAACAACTTGTTTGGCTTTGTATGTTAACTCTCTTTTCAGTTCCAGATGTCATCAGGATGCCGGCCAGGCTTCCCTGGACTGAAGACCCCACCAATGTGGCCTGGAGCTCCGCTTCCCCAGAGACCCACCCATAACAGGGAAAGAGAGAGGCAGACTGGGAATATGGACTGACCAGTCAATGCCCATGTTCAGCAGGGAAGCAATTACAGAAGCCAGACCTTCCACCTTCTACAACCCACAATGACCCTGGGTCCATGCTCCCAGAGGGCTAGAGAATGGGAAAGCTATCCGGGGAGGGGGTGGGATATGGAGATTGGGTGGTGGGAATTGTGTGGAGTTGTACCCCTCCTACCCTATGGTTTTGTTAATTAATCCTTTCTTAAATAAAAAAAATTTTTTTCAATACAAAGAAAAAAAATAGGGAAAAAAATTTAAATAGCTGCTTACACAGCCCATAGGGTGAGAGAAAAAAAGAATACAAAATATCATTATATGATGCACTGTGAACTTTATCTTAGCATGTATCAGAATGCAAAATTTGCATTTCTTATTTATAAATATTAAAGAGCTTGGGAAACTTAGAGCTTGCTAGGTAGGGCCTATGTCTTATCATGCAGATATGAGTCCCAGTACCACCCACGAGAGCAATGGCACAAGGGGAAACTCAGTGCTGTGATGATGCTTCCTCTCTCTTTGTCTCTCTAACTGGAGTAAAAGGAAATAAAAAACAAGTTGGCCTAGGAAGAGTGAAAGTGTACATAAATGAGACTGTGGTTCACTCAATAAGTGAATAGATAAAGTTTACAGAGCTTACTCACTTGCCAAAATCTATGACTACATTTTCACGATCTGCCTCAGTCTACACAGAATCAAAAGCCTACTTCAAGTTCAGAACCCTCTCCAGAGTTATTAAGCCCATTGAGTCCTCACTGCCAAATGGCTTTCTACTGTAATGCCTCCCAAAAGCAGGACGTGGGGCAGTGGTGCATCTTGTTGTGTGTACATGTTACAATGTGCAAAGACCCAAGTTTACACCCCCAGTTCCCACCTGAAGGTGAGGAGCTTAATGAGCAGTGAAGCAGGGCTGTAGGTGTTTCTGTCTCTCTCCCACTCTCTCTCCTCTTTCCCTCTCAGCTACTTTGTCTCTATCTGATATCAATAAGTAGGGGCCAGGTGATGGCAGACCTGATTAAGAGCACATGTTAAAATGTGCAAGGATGCAGGTTCAACCACCCAGTGCCCACCTGCAGGGGGAAAGCTTCAGGCATGGTAAAGCAGATCTGTAGCTGTGTCTCTGTTTCTCTCCCTCTCTATCTCTCCTCTCCCCTCAATTTCTGACTGTTTCTATTCAACTAATAAATATAATAAAATAAAATATAAAAAAATAATTGGGTTGTCGGAGAAGTCATTTTTTTCATAGAAAAAATGCATTTCATGCATTTTTTTCATAGAAAACATGTCAGGGGGCCAGATGGTGGTGCGCATGGTTGAGCGCACATGTTACAATGCTCAAAGACCAGGGTTCAAGCCCCCAGTACCCATTTGCAGGGGGAAAGCTTCACAAGTGGTAAAGCAGGGCTGCAGGTGTCTCTCTGTCTCTTTCCCTTTCTACCACCTCCTTCCCTCTTTATTATGTCTGTCTCTATACAATAAATAAATAAATATGTGTTCTGGAGCCCTGCTTCCCCAGAGCCCTGCCCCATTAGGGAAAGAAAGAGACAGGCTGGGAGTATGGATTGAACTGTCAATGCTCATGATCAGCGGGTAAGAAATTACAGAAGCCAGACCTTCCACCTTCTGCACCCCATAATGACCCTGGGACCATACTCACAGAGGGATAAAAAAATAGGAAAGCTATCAGAGGAGGAGATGGGATACGGAGTTCTAGTGGTGGGTACTCTGTGGAATTGTACGCCTCTTATCCTAGGGTTTTGTCAGTGTTTCCTTTTTATAAACAAAAATTAAATAAATAAATAAATAAATAATTTTTTAAAAGGAAAACATGTCAGAAGTTTTCTGACAATCCAATCTATTTTTCACAACTTCCCCAAAGAACTATCTTGCTCTTTGATTTAATATTTCAGTTGTATCTTTCAAAGTATTAAAAATATCATTGAGAAAGGGCCCTGGTTTTGACATTGCTACCAGAAGTAGTTTTAATTGTAATACTACAATGGAAGAAGAACAAAATTAATCCTGATGAATATGAAAGAATGATGGTATGATCAGGGCACAAAACTATTCATCCTAGGAGCTATGTTATTTTACAATTTTAAATATTTCCCTTCCCATTATATCCTTTGAAATTCTTCAACTGCACATAGATAAACTAGGAGAGTTAAATCTGTTTTAGTGAAGGAATTAACACAAGTGTCTAGAAGGAAAACACATAACCCTCTGGCTACTATTAGCTTAATTGGGGTTTTGTTCACACTGAATATCCATATGTTGTGTTGCTCTTTAACCATGTGGACCCCTTCCATGTAATGATAGCAGCAGGGTGTTCATAAGACATCCTGGGTAGGAGCCCTTCTCTGTCAGTCACCCCTCACTCATACTACCATTTCTCTCCCTCCCTCTCCCTCTCCCTCTCCCTCTCCCTCTCCCTCTCCCTCTCCCTCTCCCTCTCCTTGTCTTTCTCTCTTTTTCCCTCCAGAGTTATCACTGGGGCTTGGTGTCGAAACTACAAATAAACTGCTCCTGCTGGCCAGGCTTTTTTTTTTTTTAATTGGATAGGACAGAGAGAAACTGAGAGGAGAGGACGAGATAGAGAGGTGGAGAGAACGAGGGACACCCGTAGACCTGCTTCATCTCTTGTAAAGCATTCTCCCTGCAGGTGGGGAGCTGGGGGTTTGATCCTGGATCCTTGCATGGGTCTTTGTGCATTATTTTGTGTACTAACTACACTTAACCAAGTGTACCACCGCCTGATCCTCACATTTGATTTTTCTTATATTTGATAGGGTACAGAGAAATTGATAGGGGTGAGGGAGATAGAAAGGAAGAGAGACAGAGAGACACTTGCAGCCCTGCTCCACCACTTGTAAAGCTTACTCCTGCAGGTGGGGACCAGGGGTTTGAACTTGGGTCATTGAGAATAGGGGCATGTATTCTTAACAGGGTGTGCTACTGCCCAGCCCCCCTGCCCCTTGTCAGTGTTTGATTGTCGGTCCAAATGCATATTTCCTCAACTTTAAGTTTCCACTGCCAACTGTTTTCCTTATGAATGTATTCCTGCTTCTCTTCAAAGTCACATTCCCAGTATTAAAGATATAGTTCCCTTTATTGAAATGAAGGCAGGGTCAAACATTACTGGTACATTTAAGAATGGCAACATAGAATATGTCTTCATTATGTAAATCATCCTATTTTATTGTCTATTTGTTATTGCATATAAATTGAAAGAAAAGGGGGAGACAGAGAGGGAAAAAAAACAACAGAGACCCACAGGCCTGCTTCACCACTTGTGAAGTTTTCTCCCTGCAACTGGAGACAAGTGACTTGAACCTGGGTCCTTGAGCACTGTAATGTGTATGCTTAACCAGTTGCATCACTGCCTGACTCCCATAATTTAAAAAGATGTATTTATTCATCAGAGGGGGAAAGAGGGTAGGAGAGTAGAGGAGGTGTTAGGAAGGGAGGGGAAGAGAGGACAGGGGAGGGGAAAAGAGAGGAGAGGGGAGGGGAAAAGAGGAGAAGGGAGGGGAGGGGAAAGAGAAGAGATGAGAGAGGAGGGGAAGGGAAGGGAGGGAAGGGGAAAAGAGATGAGAGGAGAGGGGAGGGGAAGGGAGAGGAGGGGAGGGGAAGGGAGAGGAGAGGGGAAGGGAGATGAGGGGAGGGAAGGGAGAGGAGAGGGAGAAGGAGGAGAGAAGAGGGGAAGGGAGGGGAGAGGAGAGAAGAGGAGGATGGAGGAGGGGGAGGGGAGGAGGGGGAAGGAGAGGAGAGGGGAAGAGGGGGAGGAGAGGAGAGGGGAAGAGGGGGAAGGAGAGGAGAGGGGAAGAGGGGGAGGAGAGGAGAGGGGAGGGAAGGGGAGAAGGGAGGGGTGGGGAGGGGTGGGGAGGAAGAAAACCACAACATCACTCTGGTATATTCAATGACGGGGCTCAAACTCAGAATCTCATGCATACAAGTTCCAAAGTCCACCCTTGTGCAGCTTCCCAGGCTGAAAGATAAAGTAATGATCTTAATGACTTTTCAGTAGATAAAAACAATGCAGGACCAGGAGATAAGTCACCCAGTGGAGCATAGCCTTTACCATGTGAGAGGACCCAGATTTGGGCCCTCTGCTACCACATAAGAACACTGTGCCAAAGGAGTAGTTTTATGAGTGGCAAAGTTATGCTTTGGTCTCTTTCTCCCCCCCCTCACCCCCCGCGCAACCACCCCTCCCTCTCTTACTCTCTGTCTAAAGGAAAAAAAAAAGTAAAGCAGGTCTGCTGGTGTCTATCTTCCTCTCTCCCTCCCTCTCTCAATTTCTGTCTTATCCAATAAAATGGGAAAAAATGGCCACCAGGAGCAGTGGATTCATAGTGCCTGCACCAAACTCCATCAGTAACCAACCCTGGAGACAAAAAAAAAAAAAAAAGAAGAAGAAGAAGAAGAAGGAAGGAAGCCCAGCTCCCCACCTGGAGGGGGGTTGCTTTCTCTCCTTCCTACTCCTGCCCCCAAATGGTCACAGGAGTGATAGATTCATAGTGCCTGCACTGAGCCCCAGTGATAACCCTGGAGGTTAAGAGGAAGAAGAGGAGGAGGAAAAGGAAAGAAACAGAAAAAAAAAATGAAAAAAAAAAAAAAACCACATCATTGGGAGCAGGGAAATTTGAAGGCTCAAAGTCTCAGTGGAGCCATGAAACCCTGGTGGCAAAGGAAAAAGGGGGGGTGTGTGGTAGAGGTGGAGTCCGGATTTTTATTTTATTTTATTTTTTTTTACCAGAGCACTGTTCAGCTCTGGCTTATGGTGGTGTGGGGGATTGAACCTGGGACTTTAGAACCTCAAGCATAAGAGTCTCTTTGCATAACCATTATGCTATCTACCCCCACCCAGAGTGGGAAATTTAATAAGGCATGCACACATTTTGAATTTTAACAATTTTTGATTTTTGCATTATAGTTAAGAGTATATATTTAAATGTTGTCAACTGCCATTCTGATATACTTTTACATTCCATGTGCTAACAGTTTTTGGACATAGATACAGTATTAAACTACCTGTCAGGAACTGACATCACTAACTGCAGCATGGGACAGCTTTCAGCAAAGTTAGCAATGCTAACTGCTCAAATTAGGGTCCCCAGAGCCACTGAAATCAGCGCAGTGAGATTTGATGAACAGACCTGGTCCCAGAAAATTTCCAGAGATGCCTTGAAAAAGAGAGTAGTGTTTAAAAAAAAAAGTCACTGAGATTTTATCAAGCTAGACAGAGATGAGAAGGAATTCCTTCAGGTTGCAATGACTCTAGAAATAATACTATAAAACCTCCACATATTAGCAAAACACTTTTTTTCTTCCTTCAATATGTAACAAGAGATGCTTGAGTCATGATGTTAATATAGCAATTAACAATTTGTGTAGCCCATCTTCTAAACTTTATGATTTTCCTCAACACAAAGAAGTCTTACGTGTAATAATTCTAAAAAAAAGTAATGACAATGTTCCAAATCCTTCCACATTGATTGGTCCTTTTTAAAATGATTATTGATTTAATAATGATGACAAGACCATAGGATAAGAGGGGTACAATCCCACACAATTCCCACCACCAGAGTTCCATATCCCATCCCCTCATGATAAGCCACCTTCAACTTCCTTTCAAGCTATCATCAGCCAGCATGATGCTGTTATAATGGCATTCTTCTAATTCAAAAAAGAAAAAGAAGGAAATAAATTAGCAGGGGGGACCAAGAGTGTTACACCTGGTTGAACAAACTTGTGAAAAAGTACAAAGACCTTGATTTGTGTCTCTCTGTCTCTATCCAAAAGGAATAAGTAAAATAAAAAGATATATATATATATATATATATATATATATATATATATATATATATATATATAATGAAATGAACAGGGATTGTGAAATCTCTGAATATAAGAAGCAGACTTGGATCATGAACAGTGTGGAAAAAGAGTTGGATTAGAATTGCCTTTAGGTAACTTGGTTGAAAGAACCGTTTAACTCCTCTCCACTCTAGTTAAAGTATCATTTTTATTGTTATTAGAAATGATTAATTTCAACTGAATGAACATGCTACCCAGCTCATGGCAGTCTAAACTGCTGAGGTAAGAAATTATAATGATTTGTTATTAGACTGAAAACCATTACATGGGTGTAGTGGGACTCACAGAGCAACAACTAGATAATTTCTGTCTAACTATTGGATAATTAATGCTGTAAGAAAAATAATACATGCATATTGGGGATAAAGAATCATAGATTATTTGCATTTATTTTTTTCTGTGGCAATTAAATTAACTACCTTTGATTTCTCACCTGTTACCATGGTTATTTCCAGTGATCTGGGTCATTAATGTCTTGAGCATAATAGTTACATTAAAATTACAGCTCTTTCAACTTTGCAGAAAAGATACTGAAGGTTCTGTGGACGAGGAAAATGGTTGGCTTAGGGGAAAACAGTTTCCTGCTGAATGAAAGTGGTTAATCATTTCAGAGCTGAGGAGTCCCACACTTTTGTGATTTCTTTTTCTAGTCACATTGCTGAGATTCTGTTCATTTTTGGATGGCCCAAAGAGCAGGTGTTAACTAGACAAAAAACTCTCACTATACTATTAACTTCTGACATAGGTTCAGTTTTCCACTCAGTAATGCAAAAAACAAACGAACAAAAAAAAAAACAACAACACCCATGTTCAGTGGAGAAGTAATTACAAAAGCCAGACCTCCCATCCTCTATACCTCATAAAGATCTTTGGTCCATACTCCCAGAGGGGTAAGGAATAGGGAACTTTCCAGTGGAGGGTATGGGACATGGAATGCTGGTGGTGGAAATTGTAGGAAATTGTACCCCACTTGTCCCACAATATTGTAGATCATGACTAAATCACAAATAATAAAAAATAAATAAATAAGTTGCTTGTAAAAAGAAATAGTCCTATCTACCTCACTATTGAACATTCTGAGGAAATAGTATTAATGACATAACAGGAAACAATCCTTGAAATTAATTCAGCCCTCAATCTTCTGAAAAAGTTTTGAATAACGAATCAATGTCTGATAACTGGATCTAACAGGTTCAAGGTTTTCTCTCAGTATATCTCAATATCCATGGTGGTGCTGACAAGTGTTCTAAGTTGAGTCCTGTTATAAAAATAGGGCACTTTTCCAAACTCTAGTTTTTAGTTAAGTTATTGTTTTTATTTTATTTTGCCTCCAGTTTCTGGAACTTGGTGCCAGCATTACAAATACATTGCTCCTTGTGACCATCTTTTTCATTTATTTTTTACTATAATTTTATTTTTATTATTGGATAGGACAGAGAGAAATAAAGAGGAGAGGGGAGGGGAGATAGGGAGAGAGAAAGACACCTGCAGACCTGCTTCACAGCTTGTGAAGCTTCCTCCCTGCAGGTGCACAGTGGGAGCTTGAACCCGGGTCCTCACATAGGTCCTTGTGCTTTATACTATGTGCACTTAACTGGGTTCACCACCACCTGGCCCCCTAGTTCTAGGGTTTTTTGTCTGATTGTTTTGTTTTGTTTTTTGCCTATAGGGTTATTATTGGGGCTCAGTGCCTGTACTACAAATCTACTGCTCCTGGAGGCTATTATTTCCCTTTTGTTTATCACTGTTATTATTATTGTTGTTATTACTACCCCTGCCAAGCTCAACCACATGCTCTCAATTTCCCAACAGTTATTGAAATCAGGAGAGGAGGTGAAGACAGAGAGGGGGAGAAAAGGATAGATACTTGAACACCTGCTTCACCGGCTTGTGAAACGACCCCCCTGCAGGTGGGGAGCCTGGGGCTCAACTGGGATCCTTACTCTGGTCCTTGTGTTTTACTCCATGTGCACTTAACCCACTGCTACCGCCCCCCCACCCGTTCTTGTTTTCTTTTTTTATTATTATCTTTCAAAATATTTATTTTTCCTTTTGTTGCCCTTGTTGTTTTATTGTTGTAGTTAGTATTATTGTTGTTATTGATGTCATTGTTGTTGGATAGAACAGAAAGCAATGGAGAGAGATGGGGAAGACAGAGAGGGAGAGAAAGAGAGACACCTACAGACCTGCTTCACCACCTGTTAAGCAACTCCCCTGCAGGTGGGGAGCCAGGAGCTTGAACCAGGACTCTTAGCAGGTCCTTGGGCTTCATGCCATGCCATGTGCTCTTAACCCTCTGAGCTAATGCCTGACATCCCCCCTCCCCCACCAACCACCATTCTGGTTTTTATAAAACTATCTTATGATCTTTTGTGTCTTTTATATCTAAAGGACACAAAAGCACTAATTCAATTGGATATATGTACTTATATGATTATCACTGTAGTGTTCACTGGTAGCAAAATGAGGAACCAACATGAATAGATAAATTATGGGGTATACATAGAATGTAATACTACACTACTGGGACATTAGAAAAGATGACCTTGTGAAGCCTGGTGGTGGTGCACCTGGCTAAGCGTACACATTACAGTGAACAAGACCCAGGTTCAACCCCCTGGTCCGTGCCTGCAGGAGGAAGCTTCATGAATGGTGAAGCAGGGCTGCAGGCACCTCTCTATCTCTCTCCCTCTCTATCCCTTTCCCTCTAAACTTCCTTTTGTTCCATGAAATAAAATAAAGCTAAACAATATTTTTTTAATGTAGAGAAGAGGAAAGGAGAGGGGAGGGGAGGAGAGGAGGGGAGGGGAGGGGAGGGGAGGGGAGGGGAGGGGAGAGGAGGGGAGAGGAGGGGAGGGGAGGGGAGGGGAGGGGAGGGGAGGGGAGGGGAGAGGAGGGGAGGGGAGGGGAGGGGAGGGGAGAGGAGGGGAGAGGAGGGGAGGGGAGAGGAGGGGAGGGGAGGGGAGGGGAGGGGAGAGGAGGGGAGAGGAGGGGAGAGGAGGGGAGAGGAGGGGAGAGGAGGGGAGAGGAGAGGAAAAGGCTTCCTGGACCAGTTGATTCATCATGCAAGCACCAAACCCCAGCAATAACCCACAGGGACTGAAACATTTGTGACAAGGAGACTTTGTTTTTATACCATCACTGAGAGGGAAGAGAACCTGGAGAACACCTGAGGAAGTTAAGCATTGTTTTGCTTATCTGAGAGAGAAGAGGAAAAAAAGGAAGGACACCCAAAAGTAGTAATAGTGTAGGTGTGACTTAGAAAGGAAGTGAAGGTAGGGCTGTAGAAGTGAATAAAAATGAACAAAAAATATATATATAGATAGATAGATATAGATAGGAAACCCATATCTGTGACCTGAGGAGAACTATTGCAGTTTCTACTGAAAGGGGATGAAGACACAGAACTCTGGAGTTTGGGAAAGGTGTGTGATTAATTATACCTCTATTATCTTATATTTTTGTAAATCAACATTAAATCACTAATAAAAAATAAGAAATATGGTGAATTCACTTCCTTTACCTCATCTTGAATGGAACTTGAAGGAATCATGTGAAGTAAGATCAGCCAGAAAGAGAAGGATGAATATGGGACAATCTCTCTCACAGGCAGAAGTTGAGAAATAAGAGCACAAGGAGAAACACAAAGCAGAACTTGGACTGGATTTGGTGTGCCATACCAAAGGAAAGGACTCTGGGTGGGTGCATAGGGGTGTTCAGGTCAAGGAACATGATGGCAGAGGAGGACCTGGTGGGGAGAGGTTACACTGTTGTGTGGAAAACTGAGAAATGTTAACTTATGTACAAACTATTGTATTTTAGGTGCGGGGTGGTGATGCATTTGGTTGAGTGTACATGTTACAATGTGCAAGGGCCCTGATTGGAAACGCCTGGTCCCCACCTGCAGGGGGAAAGCTCTGCAAGTAGTGAAGCAATGTTGCAAGTGTCTCTCTGTCTCTTTCCCTCTCTATCACCTCTTTTCCTCTCAATTTCTGGCTGCTTCTATCCAATAAATGAAATAAAGATTATAACAAAAATCTAAAAACTACTGTATTTTAATGTCAATGGTAAGCCATTTGTGACCCCACTAAAGGAAAAAAATAAAAATATATATTGGTCATTCATCTACACTCCAGTGGCAGAAGTTCTAGAGATCAAAGTAAAGTGAGGCACTCAAAGGGGACATAAAAGGAGGAAAAATCTGGGATAGCAGCAGGTAGGAGTTAAGCACATCTGGCTTCTGGCTTCTGCAGAGAAATGAGCCTCAGGGCTTTTTTTTTTTGGTCTCACTGACCATCCTACCCGCCTCAGAAACATGCAAATGCTTCCCTGATTCCCAGATTCCACAATACCTTTGTTTCTTTCCCATTCCTCCTCCTCCTCTCTCTTGTACTCTTTCTCTCTTGGTGGCTATTAACTATACTGACAGCTTGACAGGCTGAAATAAGGAAATAAAACACTTAAGCATTGTTTCCTGATGTATGCATTCATCTCTTCTGCCAAACACAGATATTGAGGAGATACTTCACTCCTCCTGTCAGTTCACTAAATATTAACAGCCCAGCTTGCAGGCATCACCATGCTCAGGTCTGCATGCTCAAGTGAAGCTTGGCTCCATCCAAATGAATAGGCATGGGCTTCATTCTTTCAGCCCTAGTCTTGTTTTATCATTTTTCCAACTCAAATTTTTTAAGGGAATAGGTTGGATTTCTATATAAAAACTGATTATGGGGAGTCAAGTGGTAGTGCAGCGGGTTAAGCTCACATGGCCCGAAGTCTAAGAACCTGCATAAGGATCCTGGTTGGAGCCCCAGGCTCCCCACCTGCTGGGGAGTCGCTACACAAGCAGTGAAGCAGGTCTACAGGTGTCTATCTTTCTCTCCCCCCCTCTGTCTTCCCTTCCTTTCTCCATTTCTCTTTGTCCTATCTATCTAACAATTACAACATCAACAACAACAACAACTATAATACAACAAGGGGGAACAAAAGGGAAAATAAATATTAAACAAAAATTTAAAAAAATTAAAAAGCTGATTATAGAGAGCAGGTGGTGGCACACCCAGTTAGACGAATATATATGAACTTCAAGATCTCGCACAAGGATCCAGGTTCAAGTCCCCAGCTCCCCATCTGCAGGGAGTCTGCTGTATGAGTGGTGAAGCAGGTCTGCAGGTGTTTATCTTTCTCTTTCCTTCTCTGTCTCACCTTCCTCTCTAAATTTCTCTCTGTCATAGTGCTGGCACCAAGCCCCAGTGATAACCCTGGAGGCAAAATAAATAAATAAATACATAGATATTTTTTAAAAAGAAAAGCTGATTATTTTCCAATTTGTTGAAAGCAGTGAGAACCCACTCCTATTTTTGTGAGAGCTTTCTGAGTCCTTTGACTTAAGCAATGGAAAATGCATACTCTGTCCAAATTTACTGTCCCATCTAATCCAAGAAGCACTTTTGACTTTTTTTTTTTTTTTTTTTGCCTCCAGGGTTATTGCTGGGGTTCAGTGCCTGCATCATGAATCTACTGCTCCTGGAGGCCACTTTTTCTCCTTTTGTTGCCCTTGCACTCTTGACTTTGAAAGACTAGAGGATTTGGGCGTTGGGAGGGTGAACACCTGGTTGAGGGCACATGTTACAATGCTCCAGGAAACCGGTTTCCAGCCCACTCCTCCACCCCTACCTGGGGGGGGGGGGAGCTTTGTGAGTGGTGAAGCAGGGCTGGGACTCTGTCTCTCTTCCTCTCTATCTCCCCCCCCCCCCGCCTTGATTTCCATCTGTCTCTTGCCACTAAATAAAGATAATTTAGAAAGAAAAAAAAAAAGACTAGATGATATGAGGCTGGGAGATAGCTCACTAGGTAAACTGGGTTCAGAAGTGAAAGGTCCCTCATAAAAACTCTGGAAAAAAAGTTCCTCACTCGGATTAAGCACACATGGTGCAAAGAACAAAGTCCAGTGCAAGGATCCCAGTTAGAGTCCCTGGTTCCCCACCTGCAGGGCAGTCTCTGCACAAGAGGTGAAGCAGATCTGCAGGTGTCTATCTTTCTTTCCCCCTCTCTGTCTTCCCGTCCTCTCTCCATTTCTCTCTGTCCTATCCAACAACAACAACATAAATAACAACACAATAATAACTACAACATTAAAACAACAAGGGCAACAAAAGGGAATATTAAAATTTTTTTTTAATTTCTAATGGAAAAATCTCTACAGATGAGTGGTAAAGTAGGGCTGCAGGTGTCTCTCTGTCTCTTCCCCTCTCTATCTCTCCATCCCCTCTCAATTTCTTTCTTTCTTTCTCTAATAATAGAGTTTAAACGAAAGAGAAAAAAATTGGAAGTCATAAAAATTACAATTAACTTCTTTATGATTAGATGTCTAGGGTTTACATTTTCAACTGCATTTTCTCATTTTTTAGTTTATTTTAATTTATTATTATTATTATTATTATTTTTACCAGGGCATTGATCAGCTCTTGTTTATGGTGGTATGGGGAGCTGAACCTGGGACTTCAGACCCTCAGGCCTGAGAGTCACTTTGCATAATCATTATGCTATCTACCCCTCCCCACACACACCCAGAATTATATTTTGAGAGTTTTTTTTTAAAAGAGAGGAGATAATTTTAAATTGGTTGTTTGCCTGCCTGTAAACACCATCCCCCAGGAAGAAACATTGCAAAGCACTTAAGATAAAAACAAAACAAACAAAAAACAATGTAAAGGGAGTTTCTGTGTTGCATCTCCCCACCCTCCACAGAGTTTACTAGGTGCTTACTGTATGCATTGTATAAGGGTCTACATCTAAAGGATGCAGAGGAGAACCACCCACAGGGTCTGTCTCCTTCCAGGGAACCTGTCATCCTAAAGATATTACACCATCGCAGGAGTAGGAAGGCATTTCCATGCACAGGCACAAGTAAATGCAAATTCAAAGGGAAAGATTCAAAAGTGAAGGAAGCCCCTGGCCACAAACTCTTCCGAACAAGAGGAAATTAAGAACCCCACAAAGACCAAGAAAACTCTACCCTAGAATTTACAGGACTATTATCATTGTTTCTGAATTAGTGTGCCCTTTTCTCAGTCAGGGTGGAAAGCTGTGTCCGACTGTGGGGGGCTAGAGCAGGGGGTCTCCTTTACTTTGTTCATGTGATGTTCAGGGGAGGCATGTTACATATACCCTCAAAATATGTGTTGAAGACATGAGTGGATTATGTCATGAGAACAAGTCCTGACAAATCTGAATCTCTAAAGGATGGTTTTCTGAGTCTTAATTCATATTGAGTAAGTCTTATTCTCACATTGAAGATCACCAGTAAAAACAGATGGGGAACGTGTATGAATTTGGAATGTAACCACAGATACTCTTTTTAATTCACACAATTGTGAAAACATCCCCAAGACCAAGTGATCCTTTCATTTTTTAAATTTTTATAGAGCTGAGGGTTTCCTTTTACTCATAAGGAGCCTCTTTCGCAATCTATCACTCATGACTGTAGAATTAGTCAGAAACATGACAGGCAGGGAAGCTCTCTACAGTGTGGTACCCCCCAACCCCCTTTTGTCAAATATCTTTTCCAAAGAATAATTCTTCCTTTCTTTCTTTTTTTCTTTTCCTTCTCTCTTTCTTTTTATTAGATAGGATAGAGAAAAATTGAGAGACATGGGGAAGGTGGAGAGGGAGAAAGACACCTGCAGACCTGCTTCATTGCTTGTGAAATGACCTCCCTGCAGGTGGGGAGCTGGGGGCTTGGACCTGGATCCTTGCACTGATCCTTAGGCCTTTAGTACTACGTGTGCTTAACTGGATGCACCACCACCCAGATCCCCCAAAGTATAATACTTTCTAAGCTGTCCCCAAGATGTACTTGCACCATTTCCAAGAATGATAATCTACTTATCACTAATATCAGTAGACAAGAAAACTTACTCCAGTAAAGATTATAAAATGAAAAATGCAAGAGTAGATCACTAAGCAAATAATATGAACAACAACTAACACAGATGAAAGTATTTTCCAATAAATGGTTTTACTTTTTCAAATTCATTTACAGGTGAAGTAATACTATTATTCACTGGAGGGGGATCTAAATAATCCTCAGCCCTGAAATATGTACTCATTCTACTCTAACATATTGTCCGATACTTTTTAAGAGAAAATCTTCTGCCAACATCTCATCTCTTTCTTCAGGTTTCATGAGTATATATGCTATCAAGATCTAGAAAGAAGGCTGGCTTTTTGTCCTCAGCTTTAAAGACACCAGCATATCGGACTCTGAACCAAAAAAGGCCTTCCAATACCACTGAAACAAATAAAGGGCTCCCTTTTACACTTAAACATCTTATCCTATTCTGACTGCTAACTTATAACAATATTTTTCTATACATATTATGTATTTATTGGATAGAGACAGAGAAA
The DNA here is from genome assembly GCF_950295315.1 of Erinaceus europaeus. NCBI lineage: Eukaryota > Metazoa > Chordata > Mammalia > Eulipotyphla > Erinaceidae > Erinaceus > Erinaceus europaeus. Next base: position 61,503,943 of record NC_080168.1, read on the forward strand.
TAGAAGGAAGGGGAGAGATAAAAGATATATTTACATTTTTAAAAAATATTTTATTATTTATTCCCTTTTGTTGCCCTTGTTGTTTTATTGTTGTTATTGATGTCGTTGTTGTTGGATAGGACAGAGAGAAATGGAGAGAGGAGGGGAGACAGACAGTGGGAGAGAAAGATAGACACCTGCTGACCTGCTTCACCGCCTGTGAAGCAACTCCCCTGCAGGTGGGGAGCCAGTGCCTAGAACCAGGATCCTTAGGCCAGTCCTTGCACTTTTTTGCACCACCTGCACTTAACCCGCTGCGCTACCGCCTGACTCCCATAAATTTACATTTTAAATTATGGGAAATGAAGGTGATAGAGGAATGAAGAGGACTACTCCAGTTGCACAGAAGGAAAAAAAAAGGATAGAAAAAGAGACGGATGAGCAAGAAAGAAGAAAATAGATATTGGAGAAAAAATAAGGGAACGAGGCAATGACACCCCCCCCCCCCCACACACACACACACACATTCTCTGGTAAAGTTCAAGGTTTGCTTTAAGACAAAATTGCTTCTTTTAGTGCTCCATGATATTTTATTTCTATGTAACTTCCTTCTCAAATAGGTTAATTACAGAGGCAATTAGTCTAGCTACACACAGGATGTCACTATTCCTTTATATAAATAGAATAAGCACACATGTTTCAGGCAAAGAAAAATATCTGTAAAGACCAAATTTCAAAATGTAACAAAATTTAAAGTCACAAGAGGCTGCAGATCCTACTTTGGACTGAATGTTATCTTTGCTATCATTTCTGCTTATCTAAGAGCCTTTCCTCCACTGTTCACATCAACATGGAAGTTCTGTGTGAAATCAGAGAGAAAAAGAAAAAAAAAATCCAAAGTGAAGAGGGAAGGAGGAACAGGGGAAGTGAACAGGAATAAGTAAGACCTTATTAGCAAGGCAAATAGATAGGAAAAAAAAAAAAAAGGAGCTGGAACTGAGAAAGCTCAATCTATATTTGTTTAAACAAATAGTCTGACCTCAGCAGCCTCTAGGTTTTATTGCAAGGATTTCATTTTACATATTCAGAGTTCGAAAATGAGTGACCATGGCTAGTTTCTGAGAATCTAGCTTTGCCAGAATTTAGGTAGGCATTTGCTACAGGGACCAAAATCCAGTCTTGGAATTCACCAGAAGAATGGTTCAGTCACCAATAAAGGTATCCTTTTGAATCTGGGATTCTTAACTATTCCAGTATTTGTGAAAAACAGAAATGCTAAAAAAGAGCTCTTGGGGAGGATAAAAGTTTACACCTAGTACTGTCTGCAGATTTCTAGAAGGCACTCAGTTCTTCTGGTCCCTGATCCTCTCTCCTTGTCTTATAACAAAATGGCAGGAGACAGATGGTACAAGCATCTAGGTCAACAGTTGCAGCTTTCTGGTGGTAATAGTGAAAGCAAGATCTTAACCAGATCTTCCCATCAGTGAAGACATAGCTTTCTTGTTCCCAGAGACAGTTCAACTGTGTTCTGTTGGACTCACTTAAGTAAGATGTGGCCATAGGTCACCAAGAGCCTGTTGTCTAATTATTATCAAAGATGGCACCATTGCATCATTTTCATGAGGTGCATGGCATTTAGCTTACAGAGGAGTGGAGAAGAGTGCACGCTTCAGTAGAGGCATGGCTGGGTGGAGTCTGGGCTCCACTGCTCACTAGCTGTGAGCCACAAGCTATAGGATTCTCTCTTTCTCTCAATTTGCTCAGCTGAAAAAAAAAATGAGTAATATAGCAACAGTAAAGGAAATCTACTTCTTGAGGTGCTTAGGAGACTTAGTTAAATCTATATGCAAAAGCCAGTAACACTACCAGGCACAGAGAAAAAGTCCTCAGTAAATGACACATAGTGTATATAGTATATAGTGAAGAACAATCAATGGGACTATCCCCAATTTTGTGTGTGTGTGTGTGTGTGTGTGTGTGTGTGTGTGTGTGTGTGTGTGTGTGGTATTTAAATCTGGAGGTCTACATTTAAATTTAACTTCCTGTACGGAAAATCAGAACTGGACATGGTTATTGAAATTCTAAAAGGATAAGGGAGTTGAGGTTTGTAAACCCTCTCAGTACCAGAATCTTGAAGACCACCCTATGATCTTGGGCCCTAATCAGGGAACCCTTGGATTCCCACACAGATATTATGGGGCTAGACTTCTCATAGATCTCTCTCTTCACCATCACTAATTACTTCCATCAGGAACATCATCATAAATCCTCTTGTGGGCCTCTATAAGACCTTGCCCTCAATGTAGAACAACAATAATAGAAACTGCCCCACTCTTGAAAGGAAGGTTGAGTCAGCCTACTCTGCCACTCGAGGAAGACTGGTCCTGACATGAGTACAAACTAGAATGTTCCTAGCTATGACCATGGACTGTGAGCTCAGGCTTACAGGGACTCAGAGATCACACAGGCTTCTGTGCTAAATATGAATAGATACTGACCCTAAGTTAGACTGATGAAGTTTACAGTTAATGGTATTTATATACTTTCCTCATGTTTGAGAGCTACTCTCTGCCCTACTCCAGCTTTCTAGTCCTGTTCTCAACTCTGAAACCATTTTCCCAGAATCTTCCCATGCTCTAGTCTCTCTAGGATTTCAGTCAGTCCAGGCTTACCTGAGCAGAAAGTAGCAGAGGTGTGGAAATGGGCTCTCCAATTCTGTAGTGACACCAGAGCTGCTGCAGAGGACAAGGGGTGGGCAGGGAGTGGAGGGATTCTCCCTTTCAGAAGATGAGCGGGGCCACTCAGGACTTCTTATTAGTCTTGTTTGTAAAAGACCATTGGCTTTATTGCTTCTATTTAACCTTTTTGTCCTCTTTCCTCTGGGGAGTTGGGTAGTAGGTGGGTAGTCAAGTTCACAGTTTAGCCAGCTAGGCAAATAAGTTGTTTTGACTATAGAACCTACAAATTTAGAGATGTGGGTGTGTACATGCATTCTTTCCCATGCAGGCACCAGAAAGCTTGACAATTAAGAGTATATTAACAGAAGTTATAAAGAGGCACATTAGGATGTTTCCTTTGATGTAAAGCCAAATAAAACAAATCATACACATATCAAGGTTTCAGTCTCATAACCTTTCCTCTTGGGGATCACTTGATAACATTTTAGTTCATTTTTGTGCCAGACAGGAGCCTCCCAGTTTGAAAATGACCTACCTTACATTTGTAACAACTGATTTGGACTAACTTATCAGTTTTATATTTATCAAGACTGAAGAGAGCAGGGGGAAAGAGAATTCATGGAAACCATCTCTGGAAGAGACTCTATGGTCACCATCAGAACCAACACCAGGATGGCATGAGAGAATTCTAATCACTACCCAGTTCTAGACTCAGTATGGGTCAAAGAACAAGTCAGATCATTTTTGATGCTATAGGACTGTGGAGCAGGGAGTGAGTCAACAGAAAGAGTAGCAACAAGTGGTTCTTCACCTCATGGACAGTTACCTACTCCATCCTTCTCACTCAACATTTTAGGAGCCTTTGGCACATCATGATTACCAGAATCTAAAAAGATCAATTAAAAAACTTAATCATCTTTATTTAATGGATAGAGACACCAGAAGTTGAGAGGGAGGGGGGTGAGAGAGAAAGAGGCAGAGAGAGATAAGGAGACCTACAGACCTGCTTCACTACTCCACTACAAAGCTTTCCCCCTGCAGGTGGGAACTGAGGGCTCAAATCCAGGATCTTGTACACTGTAGCATGTGTGCTCAACCAGATGCACCCTAAAAAGACCAATTTTTCCGGAAAAAGAAACAAAAAGTTCCTTATGCTTTCAGAAATAAAATCTCTATAATACATCATGGAAGAAAGAAAGAAAGAAAGAAAGAAAGAAAGAAAGAAAGAAAGAAAGAAAGAAAGAGAGAGAGAAAGAGAGAAAGAGAGAAAGGAAGAGAGAGAGAGAGAGGAGGAGGAGGAGAAAAGAAAGGGAGGAAACTATTAGTAAAACTGCAGTACACATAAAAAGAAATGTTCTGATCCACAACTAGAACTAAGTGATTTGCAAAGCTCTGTCCCCTAAGCAACACATTCACAGAATCAGAAATAATTAATTTAAATGTTACTATTTCTATTACACACTAAAGAGGATATCCCATCTCAGAAATTATACTTATATATTTGAAAAAGAAATATCTTGTTTTATGTTTTATGTATTTTATTTTAGTGAGAGAGAGAGAAACATCAGAGCCCTGCTCAGCTCGGGTTTATGGTGGTGCTGGGAATTGAACCTGGGACTTCAAAGACTAAAGCCTGAGTCTTTTGCATGACTGTTATGCTCTTTCCTCAGCCTTCAAAGAAACACATTTTAAAAGACGTATTTATTACTATTACTTTTTTAAAAACAGAACACTGCTCAACCTTGATTTATAATGGTGCCAGAATTTGAACCAGGGATTTTGTTGTCTCAGGCACAAAAATCTGTCACACAAAATGCTATGATGTCTCCTCCAGCTTTATTTAAATAGTTTTTTTTTTTTTTTTATGAGAGAAACCACACCACCACACATCATTGGCATATGGTAGTGCTGGGAATCAAAACTGGGCCATCAGGCATAGGTTGATGATGATCCATCTTCCTGACCCCACTACAGGTATTTTTTACTTCCTTTCCTTATTTAGTATCATATCACTACTGCAGAGTTACCTGCAAGATGTTTTATCTACTTTTTTTTTTTTTTACTCCAGGATTATTGCTGAGGCTTGGTGCCTGCACTACAAATCCACTGCTCCTGGAGGGCATTTTTTCACTTTTGTTGCCCTTGTTTATTGTTGTTGTTATTACTGTTATTGTTGTTGGATAGGACAGAAAGAATCAAGAAGGAAGGGGAGACAAAGAGGGGGTGAGAAAGATAGACACCTGCAGACCTGCTTCACTGCTTATGAAGAAACCCCCCTGCAGGTGAGGAGCCAGGGGTTGGAACCAGGATCCTAAGACTCGTCCTTGAATTTTGCACCATGTGTGTTTAATCCGCTGTGCTACTGCCCAACCCGTTTATCTACGTTTTAACAAGTTGGTTTTCCCAATGTTTTCTTCTTTTGTTTGTGTTTTATCCCTTCCTTTCTCAGCATCTGACTTTACTGGACAAAGGGTAATAACAATTTGGAGTCCCTTTTTGGCCACATACACTTTCAGTCTCTCTGTCTCTCTTTCCTGTCTGCCATCAGATATTTCTGGACACATGTCAGCATCTAGTTCTTGGGCACTTTGTGAGCCTCTGTATATATCTGAGTCAGCCTCCACTAAGCCAGAATTTGCAATATAAAGCAGAAAGAGTAGACTAGAAGAGTCAACATTTATAAGTCAACTGGTTACACATACAAACATATATAGCCAACTTCAGAATTTATAGTAATAACATTTATGTATCACGTTACTTCTAGAACAATCCAATTTATAAAGAGCTTATTGTGTATACAGAAAGAATTATCATAAATCATTTACATTAAACAGTGTCAAATAGAAAAAACACAACTTACCTTCTTGATTCTGCACACCAAGATTAATGGGGTTTTTTGAAAGGAAGCATGCACACACACACATTGACATTGATTCATCTTAGGTGGATAACATATCCATATAAAGGAGCAGGTGTCTGTGGTATGATTTAGAACACCTATGGAGCAGCTCTGGAAAGGATAAACTTGCTCTGAAGTAGATAGTCATCAGTAAAGTGGGCTGAGAATGTGGCAAGAACCCAAGTTTGTCACCAACTTCAAGTTTTATTTTATTTCCTTCTCAGTCAAGAATATACTTTAAAACAGAGAAAACTGCTAAGACCATATCTGACCAGTTATCTGACAATATCTTCATCTATAGGCACTTTTAGATAACCTGGTTGTAGAGATTACCTGCTTTGTTCCTGGATTCTTCCTTGAAGGTGAGGGGGAAGAAACTCAGTGATCAAAGCTACCAGAAGTGCAAAAGTGAGACTCAAATCTATATGTGGATTCCCCCCTATCTTTTCATTTCCTAGCTCACCCTTCACTTAGAAGGGAAGATGTCTTTAAGAAGTCAATACTTTGGGATCTTGGATTCAACACATTTTTTGTCCCTAAAGAACTCGTAAATCAATAATAGGAAACACACTAACAGTTGTCATCTCTTAAAGCATTTAACCTTATCTGAAACTCACACCTACATAGGTGAATGGACTTTCACCTAAGAACAATATAGTTTGGGTTTATTTATAGCATTTCAATGATCTGTCTTCTGTTTTGAGAGAATGAAATGTTACAGAGTTGCCATGTCTTTTCTTACCTTCACCCAACACTTTAAGATTAATCATTGACTTAAATAAGCAATAGAAGTACAACAGTGGGACCGGGTGGTAGTGCAGCAGGTTAAGCACACATGGCGCAAAGTTCAACAACCTGCATAAGGAGCCCCCGGCTCCCCACCTACAGCAGGTCACTTCACAGGTGTTGAAGCAGGTCTGCAGGTGTCTGTTCTTCCCCTCCTCTCTCAGTTTCTCTCTGTCCTATGCAATAATAACAAGGACAACAAAATGGGGAAAATGGCCTCCAGGAGCAGTGGATTTGTAGTGCAGGCAGGCACCAAGGCCCAGTGATAACCCTGGAACTATTTTTTTTTTTTTTTAAAAAAGAAGCATAACAGTTTCCTTATACATAAAATAAGTTTGTTCCTCCAGAAGTCTGTTTCTCCAAACTCTCTTGATGTCTAGTAATACTAGATAGAGAAGTAACTCCCTACCTTGGATAAACTTAAAATTGAATCTGAACATACATACACAGAGTGGGTGCCAACTTATCAAATGAAGCAAGAACAGGAGGTAAACAGAGGTTTTATGGAGGAGTTTCTCTATGGAAAACAAGATAAAAAGAAAAAATAAATAAATGCCATTCTAATCTAACTTGGAATACTGTGAAAACAGACACACTGATCTTTGTAGAAATATTTGTAAAACTATGTATCTCTACAAAAATAATATGCTAACAGGATGAATGAAGAGGGGAAACACGATGAGCTAGTTTAGAACTGAGAGAGTTCAGCTTAACAAGGAGTAGAAGTAACAACTCACTTTAGAAAAGATAGAAATTTCCCTGTAAACCATCCTAGTCCTGAGAAATACTATGATCTTTAGGAGGCTTCTTTCACTTATGTAAACTGATAAATGAAACTTTCTTTTTTTATGCTTCCAGGGTTATCACTGGGGCTCGGTGCCTGCACTATGAATCCACTGCTCCTGGAGGCCATTTTTCCCATTTTGTTGCCTTTGTTGTTGCCCATGTTGTTGTTATTGTCACTGCTACCATTGCTGTTGTTGTTGAATAGGATAGAGAGAAATCGAGAGAGGAAGGGAAGACAGAGGGGGGAGAAAAAGGTAGACACCTGCAAACCTGCTTCACTGCTTGTGAAGCGCCCCCTCCCCCCCCGCCGCAGGTGGGGAGCCTTATGCCAGTCCTTGTGCTTAGTTGACATGCGTGCTCAACCCACAGCATGCCCCAAATGAAACCTTTTTTAATTTAACACATTCAGTGTTTTTGATAGATCTTTTTTCTTTTCTTTTACTCTCTCATTCATTCTCTATCTCTTCCTTCCTTCCTTTTTCTTCTTCCCTCCTGTCTTTCTTTCTTTCTTTCTTTCTTCCTTTTCTTCTTCTGTTTTTTTTTTTTCCATTTTGAGACAGACAGAGAGGCAGAAGACCAGAGTGAAAGAGATCACAGTACTGAAACTTCTTTCAAGCAGTGAGGGCCAGGCTTCAGCCATGCATATGGCAATAGAGCATACTGTCCCAGTGAGCTATATCACCAGCCCAACACACTCACTGTTTTTACATATGTGGTAAAAATTACTTCCCATTTTTAGTAGTAGTTTGCTTCATTTAAGAAGGAAAAAAAGAAATCTCAGGCTCAATCAAAGTGGCTCAAAGTCCCAGCCTAAATCCTTATTTTTCATAAACTGAGACATTGCTATAAAAACCAAGCATGATTGGCACTGTTTCCTACTATCATATATCTATTAAAAGTTTATGTTTTCCCCACATTAATGAAATAATGCACAATCCCTATGTACACATTTATAACAGAGCCACATTCCTACAATTGACCTATAGATTCTACTTCTAGATTTCTCCACTAAAGAAATCTGTCTGTCTGTCTATCTATCTGCCTATCTACATCCATTTTACAGAGGGTAGGGTAATGGTTTCAACACAATTGTTGATACATGGGTACAGTTTCTCATTTCCCCATGTTAGAATACTCTCTCCTTCAACTTAGGACCTTTTCTAACTAAAGATATATATTATTTTAAAATATTTTATTTTGATGGGAGAGGGGGAGAGAGAGGCACCAGAACACTGCTCAGCTCTGGTTTGTGGTGGTTCTCAGGATTGAACCTGGGACCTCAGAGCCACAGGCATCAAAGTCTTTTGCAGAACCATTATGCTGTCTTCTCAGCCCCTATAGATTTTTTTTTAAGAAACAAATTATTCAACTAACATCTTCTGAAAGAAAATATGGCTAAAAAAATTTCAGCCAATCAAGAGGTAATTCACATTAATTACAAAAAAAAAAAATTCCTTCACTTACAGAAGGCATTGCCATGGAGTAAAAGGGACCCCCATACCACCACCAACAACAAATAAAGACAACAAAGGACCCAAACAGAATTCATAAACTTCAGCTGAAAGATCTGCAGCCTCAGACACCAAGTTGCAGATGCTACCATGATTCCATACTGACTTCTCTGTATAGATGGCCTCACCAATGAATTCTAAAGCCTCACCTCCTCAGAGCTCTACTTACTCCACTAGGGAAAGATAGAAACAGCTTAGGGATATGATTGACCTATCAATGCCCATATCCAGTGTAGAAGCAAGTACAGAAGTCATACCTTCCACCTTCCATACACCAAAACAAGTTTGATCCATACTCCCAGTGGGGAAAAATGGTAAGAGGAAGAGAGTAAGAGGGATCTGAACTCCAATTCCAGGATGTGTAGAGAGAGGGGGGGGAAAAAAGAGAGAAACATTTGGATGTAGTAATAGGATCACGAGTGGTTTGGAGGGGAAGAGAGGCCTGGACCTAGAAGAAAAAGGGAGCAATTATGTACAAATCTAGACAGGTAGTTGTAGAGATGATAGTTAACCCATGTCTGTAACCTTGGAAGAACCACAGTGGTTTGCAATGGAGGGACTGGGTGGTTATTCAGAACTCTGGTGGTGGGAACAGTGTGGAATTATACCCATCTTGACAGGCAATTTTTAAAATGAATATTAAATCACTAATATAATAAAAATAAAATAAAATATATTACTTTCAGATACCTCATTAATACTTTTTCTTTCTTTTTTTCCCTCTTATACTGCCAGAATGGTTGTCACTAGGGCTTAGTACCTGCAACATAAGCCCACTTCTCTTGGCAGCCAATTTCTTTTCTTTTCTTTTCTCTTCTTTTCTTTTCTTTTGTCTTTTACTTTACTTTATAATTTCTTTCTTTTTTAATAGACACAGAGAGAAAAATTGAGAGGGCAAGGGGCAATAGAGAGATACATGCAACACTGCTTCACCACTCCTAAAGTCCAGCTCCTACCTTAAACACACAGATGGGACCCAGGGCTTGAGCCCCAGTCCTTGCACATGATAACTGAGCTCTCTACCACGTGCCCTACTACCTGGCCCCTGATTGATGCTTTTTAATGAAACTGAACCCACTAAAGGAATTTAGGCTGTCTATACATACATAGTGACTCCCATAACAGTAAAATATGCTGAACTAATATTGGAAAATCCTTTTAAAAAATGTTTTAAGATTTTACCTTGAATAAGAGACTTTGCCTCTTTCCTTATGCTAGTTAATAGTAAATTTTCACTAATAGTAAGTTTTCACTGATCAGAACATATAACTCCTCAGTAAATGCTAGATAAAAAATGTGTACTTGGGGGCTGGGCATAGCACTGTGGGTTAAGCGCACATGGCACAGAGTGCAAGGACCAGCATAAGGACCCCAGTTGAGCCCCCAGCACCCCACCTGCTGGGGGTTGCTTCACAAGCGTTGAAGCAGGTCTGCAGGTATCTATCTTTCTCTCCCCCTCTCTGTCTTCCCCTCCTCTTTAGATTTCTCTCTGTCCTATCCAACAACAATGACAGCAACAACAACAACAACAATAATGATAAACAACGAAGGCAACAAAAGGGAAAAAATAGCCTCCGGGAGCAATGGATTCCTAGTAGGGCAGGCATCAAGCCCCAGCAATAACCCTGGAGGAAAAAAAAATTGTACTCATTTTATCTGTTTATTTAGAAAAAAAAGTTACATGAAACATCCTTTTTGCCTGCTTGTCTATGAATGTCAACACTGGTTTGAATTCATTCTAGAGAATATTTTCACACCTAAGGATTTGGGTGGAAGGAACCAAGCAGTGTTAGCACATAGTACTTGTAAGAAAAGACTCCAGGATCCTCTTAAAATTCCATAGTTGAGCAGTACTCCCTTTCTCTCATGAAAATAAATATACATGCCTTCTCTTTTAAAAATTTAGTAAATGACTTAGCTCACTTAACATAATTCCTTCTAGCTCTGTCCAAGATGGGTCAGAGAAGGTGGGTTCACTGTTCTTAATAGCTGCATAGTATTCCATTGTGTATATATACCACAGCTTTCTCAGCCACTCATCTGTTGTTGGGCACCTGGGTTGCTTCCAGGTTTTAGCTATTATGAAGGCAAACGCTAGAAGAAGAAGAAGCTATTATGAATTGTGCTGCTATGAACATAGGAGTACACACCTCTTTTTGGTTGGGTGTTATGGAGTCCTTGGGGTATAACCCCAGGAGAGGAATTACTGGATCATATGGAAGGTCCATGTCTAGCCTTCTGAGAGTTTTCCAGACTGCTCTCCACTGAGGCTGTACCAATTTACATTCCCACCAGCATTGTAAAAGGGTTCCTCTGTCCCCACAACCTCTCCAGCATTTGTTGCTGCTGTCCTTTTTGATGTATGCCATTCTTACAGGAGTGAGGTGGTATCTTAGTGTTGTCTTAATTTGCATTTCTCTAACATTATGTTAAGTGAGCTAAGTCAGAAAGATAAAGATGAGTATGGGATGATCCCACTCATCAACAGAAGTTGAGTAAGAAGATCTGAAAGGGAAACTAAAAGCAGGACCTGACCAAATTGTAAGTAGGGCACCAAAGTAAAAACCCTGTGGTGAGGGGTAGACATGCAGCTTCCTGGGACAGTGGGGGGTGGGAGTGTGTGGGAGGGATGGGTCACAGTCTTTTGGTGGTGGGAATGGTGTTTATGTACACTCCTAGCAAAATGTAGACATATAAATCACTAGTTAATTAATTTGAGAGGGGGAAAATCAATTGTATGTCTCAAAGTTTTTCAAAACACAAACTGAATCTTTTTAATATATAGGCTGTATATTTGATATGCAGACTCTCTCAAAAGCCTAGACCAAGTAGATCAGAAGCAACCAATAGCACAGCTATATACAAGATACTGGGTACTGTACAGCTAACCATAACAAAAGGACTTTTCAAAGTTAACCCAATTACCAAATAATGTGATGATAACATTAACTATCGATTGTCTTTTTGAACCCTAAGACAGCAGGAACCTCACATCTCCACTATAGAGCCCCTACTTCCCCCAGTCCTGGAACCCTTGGATAGGGCCCACTTTCCCCTATGCCTCTCCCAATCCATATCAAATAATATTGCATCCGCCAATCGCAACTTAATCAACGCAACAATTGCCACCTCAACATGCTTCACTTCAGACTGTGTCCAGAGACTTCATGTGTGGAATGACAACCCTTCAGCTTCATTACTCGGGTGAGACCTTTCCTCTCATAGTTTACTCTAATTTCATCTCAGGTGGCTCACTTTCTAACAAAGTCCCAAAACCTAGATATACACCAGTTTCTGTGAGAGAGAGCATATCTTCACACGTATCTATAAACTACTGCAAAATATATATCTGTAAGCAGAAGTACACTAGAGTTTGCAGTGAGTACCTCCCTAGCACTTCCTCTCCACTATTCCAAGCTTTGGGTCCATGATTGCTCAACAATTTGTTTGGCTTCCTATGTTAACTCTCTTTTCAGTCACCAGGTTCCAGATGCCATCAGGATTCTGGCCAGGCTTCCCTGGATTGAAGACCCCACCAATATGTCCTGGAGCTCAGCTTCCCCAGAGACACACCCTACTAGGGAAAGAGAGAGGCAGACTGGGAGTATGGACCGACCAGTCAACGCCCATGTTCAGCGGGGAAGCAATTACAGAAGCCAGCCCTCCTACCTTCTGCAACCCACAATGACCCTGGGTCCATGCTCCCAGAGGGATGGAGAATGGGAAAGCTATCAGGGGAGGGGGTGGGATATGGAGATTGGGTGGTGGGAATTGTGTGGAGTTGTACCCCTCCTACCCTATGGTTTTGTTAATTAATCCTTTCTTAAATAAAAAAAAAATTAGTAAATGGACATGCAAGTTCTCAGGGTAAGCACCAGTACTGAGTTCTCTCCCTCTCTCTGTCTCTTTCTATCTGAAAAAGTTGGCTTGGTGAAACCCCAGAAATGACAATAGCCAATTATTTTTAAAAAATAAAATAAAATGACTGATTCAAATAGAGAGCCACATGGTATGTTGCAACAATGGTAGGACAAGTTGAAATTCTGCTCAAGCACATCCATGAAAGTACTATTTGCCTAATGCAGTCCACTTTGCCCACAGATCACAAGGAAAGGATTTTGGTGCATTTTGATTTGGATATCCCAAGCCCACCTAGCCAGTGTCCTTACAGAGACCCTTTAACTTTAACTACTTTAACTACTGGGGTTTAGAAGCACTCTCTACACTTCCTTTTGATCAGGCTCCAATATCTAGGGAGTCTTTCTGATTAAATTAATAGATTACCAAATGTCTTTGGGATATCCATTATGAAAGTTGATTTATGTTTTTGTCACCAGCAGTAATTCAAGGGAATGACTTGTGGCTTGAAAAATAACTGCATTTTGTTCTCACCTCTCTGCCAATGTTATGACACCACAGAAGTATGACCTACCATCTCTCTCTTGATTCTTTTGCCATATTAACTAGACTCACAAGTTGATAGATCTTAAACCACTCTGGGGTGTCAGCATGGGAATCACTCACTCATTTACAATACAGATGATGTTTGTGATTTACATTTGTAAATTTACTTGAAGGAATAAAATGTTCATTCAAAAAAGTGCCCATGATATTTATCTTTGCAAAGATGATGGATATGGTTTATGAAACTAAATACTTTCAGAAATTAAAATCTTATTGTCAAGAGAAGTCCCGTGTGCTTCCTGACTTGCTATTTTTTTATTTTTCTTTTTTTTAAGATAAGAACTGCACTCTCAGCAAATATTATGCTTAACGTAGATGAAATATTCACGTATTTATTAAGAGTAACAAGTATGGCATTGCTGGGGGATCCATTGGAATGATGGGATATCAAATAAGACTTAAATTTATCATTTTATTTTCTAATTCTATTCCTCTACATTAAATCATAAAACAGATAAAGTCTCATTAGACTGTAATATTTCTTGTTTATATTTACTGCATTTACACTATTTAATTATGCAGGAATCTTCCCAGCATACCACATGGCTTACTGTAAGTACAGATTATTATAAACTATAACTTCAATAAAACTTCCGAACTGAAATAGACATTTGTAAGAAACCAGCATAAAATAAACAAGGAGTCCCTTTATTATTCTACTATGAACATTGGTCAATTAGAGAAACCAGTGAAATAGGAGATGATACAAGATAACAGTAACAACTGAAGTGACCAATATAATGTAGTCAGTGTGAACATATGTTAAAAAAAGAAAAGCCCAGACAATAACTTGGATTCACCTGCATATCAGATTTCAGGCTCAGGGGCAAAAAGAAAAAGGGAGAAAAAAAAAAACTAGTATAGCCACAGGCCCTTTGGAATTTAACTAAAATATGCCTACTAGCTATCTACAAAATGGAGGACCCCCCAACTCTTCATCTGCACTATTCCAGCCGTTAGGCCCATGATTGGTCAACAATTTGTTTGGCTTTGTTTGTTAACTCAATTGTCAACCACCAGGTTCCAGATGTTAGTAGGATGCTGACCAGACTTCCCTGGACAGACAAACCCCACCAACATGTCCTGGAGCTCTGCTGCCCTAGAGCCCTTCCCCAATAGGGAAAGAGAGAGTCTGGGAGTATGGATCGACCTGTCAATGCCCATGTTCAGTGGGGAAGCAATTACAGAAGCCAGACCTTCCACCTTCTGCATCCCACAATGACCTTGGGTCCATATCCCCAGAGGGTTAAAGAATAGGAAAGCTATCAGGGGAGGGGATGGGATACAGACTTCTAGTGGTGGGAATTCTTCAAAGTTGTACCTCTCTTATCCTATGGTTTTGTCAATGTTTCCTTTTTATAAATAAAAAATTTTAAAAAAGAAAAATTAAAAAATTAAAAAATAAAAATAAAAAAGAAAGGCACCTAGTTGAACTATGTGGTATGCTCTGTGGGCACTATGATTCATTTGCCATGATTTAATAATGTAAGGGGACATTCACACAAATCTCAGTGGTGTCTTTGCCTTTAAAACATCTTAATATTTCTAATTAATTAATTGATTTTTATTTATTTTGCCTCCAAGGTTATTGCTGGGGCTTGGTGTCTGCATTACGAATCCACTGCTCCTGTGGCCATCTTTTTTTTTTTTTGATAGGACAGAGAGAAATTGAGAGAGGAAAGGGAGATGAAAGGCACCTGCAGACCAGCTTCACCACTTGTGAAGCGACTCCCCTGCACGTCGGGAGCGAGGGGCTCGAACCAAGATCCTTATGCCAGTCCTTGTGCTTCATACTATGTGCCACACCACCCAGCCCCCCAATTTTTAATTTATTTAACAGTCTAATTTAATTTCATTGTTAAGATCCTACAAAAGATTGAAACTTCGTATAATAATTTGACTGCCTTAATCAACAACACTCTTCAACATTATTATCTTTAAATTGTTTTTAATCTTTATGTATTTATTGGACAGACAGCCAGAAATCCAGAGGGAAGGGGGTGATAAGGAGAGAGACAGAGAGACACCTGCAGCCCTGCTTCATCATTTGAAAAGCTTTCTCCCTGCAGATGTGGACCGAGGGGCTGGAACCTGGGCCTTTCAGCATTATAACAGGTGCACTCAAGCAGATGCACCACCACCAGACCTCCTACATTATCAGCATTCCTTAGCATGCCTTTGTGAAATAAAACAATATTCCAGAGGCTTGCAAAATCTATATGTGATTATTAATATTATTTTTTGGCCTGTGGGACCAGAAACTCAAACATAGAATTTAGCCTCTCCTAGACTTTAGCTTTTCATTCAGATAGAGAAATGCAGAGACACCAAAGCACCAGAGCAACCCTAAGAGCCTTAACAATGATCCATGCTCTACCCTTTGAATTAACCCTCCAGCCCTGCCAAGTACTTCTTACATATTGAGCCATCTGGGTCTTGCTTAAAACAAACAATGTGTAGAGAAAGAAGCATTGACCATACCCCAGTGAGTCTCTATCTCCTGGTGGGCAGGAACATATGTGTCACCATCTTTGGTCAGCAGTGGCCAACAGAGAACCTTTGATGCAATGCACACCCCATCAATGTGACTGAATGAATTAAAGGGTGCTATGGTGACAGAGTCCACTCAAGGGGCTGGAACCCTATTAAATGATCACTATGTATACATAAGCTCTCTTCCTCAAGACCCCACATTAGTTAAGTAAAAATGTACTGTTATTATCAGATTCTTTTTTAATTTTTGAATTATTTTTTAATCTTTATTTATTTATTGGATAGAGACAGCCAGAAATTGAGAGGAAGGTGGGAAACAGAGAGGGAGAGAGATAGAGACAACTGCATCACTGCTTCACCACCCTGCAGGTGTATATTTTTTTTATTATCAATATTTATGTATTGGAAAAAGACAGCCAGAAATTATGAGGGAAGGGGGTGATAGAGAAGGAAAGAGACAGAGAGTAGTGTATCAATGCTACAGGTGTCTTTCTGTTTCTATCCCTCTTTACTTCCTTCTTCTCAATTTCTGGCTGTCTCTATTCAATAAATAAATAAAGATAATTTTAAAAAATAATAAAGGAAGCTGATAACTTTATAAAAGGTCCAGTGATATTGTGCCCACAGCCCAGTCTTTTGTGGACATGAGTCTGGCTGGGTCTTTGGGCAGACAGAAACCTGCAGCCTTGCTTCACCACTCAAATAGCTTTCCTCCTGCAGGTGGGGACCAGGGGCTCAAACCTGGGTCCTTGCATACTGTAACAAGTGTGCTGAACCAGGTGCACTGCCACTCAGTCCCTGTTAACAGATAATGACCACTATACATCAACCCTTTAACTCCAGACCCCATGTTAGTTAAGTAGAAATGTACCATTGTTATCAAATTCTTAGGGAAAGAGACAGGGCATACTGAGGTTTGAATGCAGGAACTAGTGTTTATTCTGCCTGCAAACCTTGTCAGACTCATGTCCACAAAAGACTGGGCCCCTAGCACAATGGAGCTGGCAATTTTTTTTTTTACTTTAAAAATATATTTATTTATTGGATAGAGACAGACAGAAATTGACAGGAAGGGAAACATAGAGAGGGGGAGAGACACCTGCATCCCTGCTTCAACACTTGCAAAGCTTTTTCCCTGCATATGGGGACTGGAGTCTCGTACCCGAGTCTTTGTGCACTGTAACATGTGTGCTCAACCAGGTGTGCCACCACCTGGCCCCCAGTTATCAATGTCCCATAGTAACACACAGCACCAAGCTTGACAGGTGACTTTCCTTGTGAATATACAGAGGGTCCAATCTGTCTCTTCTGTAGACTCCTGGGCAGAAGGAGCAGATTCTAAGGCCTGGGACCAAGTCACCTGGATAATAACAGGAGAAAGCCCTGTTATGTGTGCTGGGAGGTGGGAAAAGATGGCTGCCAACTGCATTGCTGTTTAACTAAGATGTTGACCTTTGCTTTTCTCTTCAAGTTAACCTTTGTTTGCATCACTTTCTCATACATTTGAATGTCAACTTCATATTGATTTACAAAATTGTAAGATAACAGGGGTACAATTCCATATTGTTTAACACCACAGTTCTATGTCCCCTTTCCCTCCATTGGAAACTGCAGTGATTCTCCCAAGGTCACAAATAGGGGCTGACTATAATTTTTTAAACTATCTATCTACAATGGTATATATTTGCCCATTTTTGCCCTATGATTCTGCCTTCTCTTCCATTCTAAGTCACATCTACTATTTCTGAATGTCGTTCTCTCCTCCTCCTCCTCCTTTTTATTCCCTCTCTTCTCTCCATGGGGTTCAGATAGAATTCTGGCTCAGTGCCCTCTGGTCATCTTCCCCTAACATTTACCCATCTAAGAGTATGGATCAAAATTCTTTATGAGGTGCAGAAGGTAGGAATTCTGACTTCTGTAATTCCTTCTCTGCTGGATATGGACATTGGCAGGTTGATCCATATCCCCAGCCTATTTATATCTTTACCTAGTGGGGTAGTTAAAGTATTTTTCTCTAATTTTATTATTTTTTTTCCTAGAGCACTGCTCAGCTCTGGCTTATGATATTGCAGGGACTGAACCTCGAGCTTTGAAACCTTAGGCATGAGTCCCTTTGTATAACCACTATGCTATCTACCTCCACTCTTAGTCCTTTTTTTTTTTTTTTAAGTAAGGGTTGTTATAGTATTTTTCTAATAATGTTCAAGGGATTACAGGGCATGATGGTAACACACTGTCTGGCACACTGCATGCCTTCAATAAATGATCAGGACTATTTGTCCTTTTGCCTCCCCCTCCTGTGTAACGACAGGTTAACCTGGCCCAAAGGGTGGTTCAATCTCTGTCTCTCTGTCAGTATAGATAGATGAATGAAAAAGTTAGTCTAAAGTGGTGAAATCTGGCATACATGAGCCCCCTAGCTCCACAAAGAAAAGAATGAGGGAAAGGAGAGGGGAAAAATAGAAAGAGAGAGAGAGAGAGAGAGAAAAGAAAGGAAGAAATGAAGAATGAAAAATGGAAGGAAAGAAAGGAGGGAGCGATGAAGAAAGGAAAGAAGGAAGGGAGGAAGGCAGGTAGGCAGGCAGTGAGGCCAAGTGAGTAGCAGCAGCTCTGTCTCATCCCAACGGGGCTGTTACCATCATCAGAAGGACGTGGCTGAAGTAGGAAGGATCCAAGAGCAGTGTGATTAGATGTGAAGTCCCACACTCTCCACCAGCCTCCAGGACATACCTGCTCTCAAAGATGGGTTCTCCAGAACATCACTCCAACATATGGGAGACCAAGGATCCTACTTGGACTTTGTGCTCCCAAGGTCACCACACTACTCACTGTGTCACCTCCTGGGTTTTGAGGATTCAGTCATGATTTAAAAGGCAGTCTACCTATGGTGATATCGATAGCATTTTTTTTAATTCAGAGAAAAACCAAAGAATTGCTCCACCACTCAATAATATGCCAAGGATTGAACACAGGACCTCATGAACAATGAATGTGTTTCTATCACTAAGCTACCTCCTTGGCCACATAATATATTGAGGGGTAGAGATAGGAAGATGCAGGGCAATATATACAGTATAACAATATAACTGCATATTTTGTCCAAAAAAGAAAGGAAGAAAGGAAGAATTATAGAGGCTACCTGTTGCCTCCCTTGGCAACAATTTCTTGACTTGTATATTCTAATAAACTTTAGCCTTTCCTGTAAAAACAACAACATAAAAAAGACTGGATTCTAAGAAGCCAAGCAGTGGCACAACTGATTAAGAGCACATATCACAGTGCATAAGGTCCTGGGTTCAAGCCCCTGGTCCCCACCTGCAGGGGAAGGCTTCAGGAGTGGTGAAGCAGGGCTGCAGGTGTTTCTCTATCTCTTTCTCTCTTCTTCTTTTTTTAAAAATATTTTATTTTATTTATTTATTCCCTTTTGTTGCCCTTGTTGTTTTATTGTTGTAGTTATTATTGTCGTCGTTGTTGGATAGGACAGAGAGAAATGGAGAGAGGAGGGGAAGACAGAGAGGGGGAGAGAAAGATAGACACCTGCAGACCTGCTTCACCGCCTGTGAAGCGACTCCCCTGCAGGTGGGGAGCCGGGGTTCAAACCGGGATCCTTATGCCGGTCCTTGTGCTTTGCGCCACCTGAGCTTAACCCGCTGCGCTACAGCCCGACTCCCTCTTTCTCTCTTCTATCTCCCCTTCCCTTCTTAGTTTCTTTCTGTTTATATCAGATAAGTAAATAAATTTAAAAATTATAAAGTTAAAAAAAAAACAGTTCTCTAGAGGGGCTAAGGGGAGGGCCAGCATGAGGATGGGGCTTGTGAGACAGGTGTGAGGGCATACAATGTAAGGAGACCTCCCACTCAGAGTTCTGTAAGAGCCAGGGTGCCATCAGAGAGACACCACCTCCCATTTCACACCTGAGATGGCTCTTCCTCACCAGTCACCTCTTAGTCTGGGAAGTGAGTGGGGGAGTAGAGAAACAAACAAAACAGAGGTTTCACACAGCAGACA
This sequence comes from Erinaceus europaeus, assembly GCF_950295315.1. NCBI lineage: Eukaryota > Metazoa > Chordata > Mammalia > Eulipotyphla > Erinaceidae > Erinaceus > Erinaceus europaeus. The sequence continues at coordinate 61,523,547 of NC_080168.1, forward strand.
GTGAGAGATTCTGTGTCTTACTTGTTCACATTGTATCCCAGAAGGTAAACACTGTGTAAGCAGCTCCCCTGTCTTTATCTGTTACTAAAGTGGACACACTGTGATTAATCAAATAAATTATGACAAATGTTCAAAACACTATGACCATGTCTCACCAGATGATTTCCATATATTTAACTAACTAGAATCACTATAATAGCCTTTTCATTACCTTTATGCCTTCTCTAAGTAAACTGTAGGTCTTCTTCCCATAGGATTTTAAAAACTCTGCCCTGATACAGCTTTCTAGTCCTATTCACAACTCTGACACCATCTTTCCAGATAATATTTTCAGCCCACCTGCATGTTACCTATGAGGCACAGGCAAAAATTGCTCAAGTTGTGGGCACCTCACAATATACCTAAAATAGGGGGCCGGGCACAGTGGATTAAGTGTACATGACACAAACTGCAAGGACTGCCATAAGAACCCCAGTTCGAGCCCCAGGCTCCCCACTTGCAGGGCAGTCGCTTCACACGCAGTGAAGCAGGTGTGCAAGTGTGTCTCTTTCTCTCTCCCTCTCTGTCTTCCTCTCCTCTCTCGATTTCTCTCTGTCCTATCCAACAACAATGACATCAATAAAAATAATAATAATAACCACAACAATGGTAAAACAACCAGGGTAATAAAAGGGAAAAATATAGCCTCCAGGAGCAGTGGATTCGTGGTATAGGCACCAAGCCCCACAATAACCCTGGAGGCAAAAAAAAAAAAAAAGAATATTCGAAAATAGACTTCCTAGCTTCTTCCCACAGTTTTATCTGCTCTATTCTTACCTTTAGGTTCCTGATTTTTAAACAGTTTGTTGTGCTTTATATCTTAATGCTTGTCAGCTACCAAGCTGCAGATGCTAACCTCATTTCCCTAGACAAAGGACTTCACCAATGTGTCCCAGAACCCCACCTCCCCAGAGTACTATCCCATCAAGGAAAGATAGCAACAGGCTGGGGGTATGGTTCTGAGCAGGGCTGTGGTGTCTCTCTCTCTCTCCTCCAGGATTATCGCTGGGGCTTGGCACTACAAATCTTCTGGTAGCCATTTTCCCCCATTTTATTGATTAGAACAGAGAGAAATTGAGAGGGGAGGAAGAGATAAAGAGAGAGAGAGAAAGAAAGACACATGCAGACCTGCTTCACAGCTCATGAAATGGACATCCTGCAGGTGGGGAACTGGCAACTCAAACCCAGATCCTTTTGTGGGTCCTTGCACCTAGTACTGTATGCACTGAACTGGGGGCACTACCACCTGGCCCCTTGTGTGTATATATCTCTTTTATTAAAAACAAAAAAGTAAAATATATAGAGAGTTGGCAAAAACAAAAACAAAAGAGAGGGGGCCAAATGATGGCACACCTGGTTGAGCACACAAGTTGCAATGCACAATGACCCAGGTTTGAGCCTCCGGTCTCCACCTGCAGGGGGAAAGCTTTGAGAATGATGAAGCAGGGTTGCAGGTATCTTCATGTCTCTTTCCATCTCTGTCTCCCCCTTCTCAATTTCTGCCTGTCTCTATCCAATAAATAAAAAAATATAATAAAAAAACAAAGAAAAAGAACTTAAAGTGTGGGGGGGGGAGAAGCTGAATAGACAGACTGTGAAGCTTGATTGCTCTGAGTTCCTGTTCTCACTCATCAGCTCAGCTGTGTGAGCTTACACTTCACTTTCCTTATCTGCAAAATGTGAGTAAACACACTTAGAGAAACAATTCAACTGGCCCAGTATGTGATTTTCATTAATGACACTCCTGGTTGGACCCTGGCACCACATGTATGTAGTGGTTACTAGTCTATCTACCTTCCTCTCTCTCTCTCTCTCCTCTCCCTTTCTCTCTCCCTCCCTCCCTTTCTCTCTCTCTCCCCCTTTGTCTCTCTCTTTATCTCTCCTTTTCTCCCCCTCTCTCACTGTTTTCTCTCTCCCCATTTCTCTTTCTCTCTTCTTCTTCTTTCTCCCTTTCTCTTTTTCTCTCTTTCCCTTTCTCCCCTCTCTCACCCGCTTTCTCTCTCCTTTTCTCTCTCCCCTCTCTCCCTTCCACTCTTCTCTTCCTCTTTCTTATTTTCTCTCTCCCCCCTTGCCCCCTCCCTTTCCCTTTCTCCCTCTCTCTCTCTCTCTCTCTCTCTCTCTCTCTCTCTCTCTCTCTGAAACTATCTTATATGAAAGAAGGCTTTGCAGCAAGGGAACTGATGCAGTGGCTAGAGCACTGGACTCAAGGCATAAGATCCCATGTTCCATCCTTAGGTATCTCTGTGCCAGAATGATGCTCTGGCTCTCTTAGTCTCTCTCATCCTCTCTCTCATTAAAACATAAATCAGTGTTCAAAAAAATAACAAATCTTAGGGTCAGGTGGTAATGCAGTGGGTTAAGTGCACGTGGCACAAAGCACAAGGACCAGCAGAAGGATCCCAGTTTGAGCCCCCAGCTCCCCAACTGCATGGGACTCACTTCACAGGTGGTGAAGCAGATCTGCAGGTGTCTGTCTTTTTCTCCTCTTCTCTGTCTTCCCCTCCTTTCTCCATTTCTCTCTGTCCTATCCAACAACAATGACATCAATAAAAATAATAATAATAACCACAATAATGGTAAAACAACCAGGGTAACAAAAGGGAAAAAATGGCCTCCAGGAGCAGTGGATTCGTGGTGCAGGCACCAAGCCCTGGCAATATCCCTGAAGGCAAAGAAATAAACAAAACACAAATCTTTAAATGTGTGTATTAATGCATACTGCAGTGTATTATAAAAATACAAACAATGAATGCAGATACACAGACTCATCCCTAGTACCCATCAATGATGATGATGATGACAGAAAACAGAGGCAAATACATTAATAGCCACTTTATCTACATTTCAGAGGAGAGTATAAAAACTGCTCCTATCTATTAAGCAGTTTGGACTTTTTATTTTAAAATTCTGTTCTTAATTCAATCTGGGAAGGCAGGGTACATGACCTGTAATCAGAAGGACCCTGTATTCCTGCCAGCACTGCACTTGTGAAAGGGATGTTCTAACACTCTTTCTCTGCCTTGCACTTTTAAACAAATAAACAAACACATTCTTTAAAATATTTATTGATCAGGGCTGGGTGAGGGTGTACCTGGTTATCATGCACAGGGACCTGGGTTCAAGTCCCTGGCCCCCAACTGCAAGGGGGAAGCTTCAGGAGTGGTGGGGAAATGCAGCAGGTGTCTATCTCTTTCTCCTCTTTTTAAATTTTTTTCATTTTAAATGCTTTTTAAAAATATTTATTTATTATTGAATAGAGATAGACATTGAGAGGATAGGGGGATATAGAGAGACAGAGAGACACCTGTAGCTTTGTTTCACCACTTGTAAAGCTTTCCCCCCTGCAGGTGGGGACCAGGGACTTGAACTCTTGTCCTTATACACTGTAATGTGTGCTCTTAACCAAGTGTGCCACCATCTGGCCCTTTCTCTCTCTCCTTGTCCATCTTCATTCCCTCTCAGTTTTTCTCTGTCCTATCAAGTTAAATAAAATAAGTAAAATAATTCTAAATATGTATTATTATTTTTTTTCTAGAGTCATGGCTTCATGCATGTACAATTTCACTGAATCCACGCTATTGTTTTGGTTTCAATAGATAGATAGATAGATAGATAGATAGATAGATAGATAGATAGATAAGATAGATAGATAGATATAGAGTTGGAGAAAGGGTGAGGCACCATAGCACTGCCCCCTCCCACTGTCACAGCCCCTGCCATGTGGTGTTGGGGCCAAAACCTCGATCATAAGTATATAGCAAGGTATCAGTCCTACCTAGTGAGCTATCACCTCACACCTTGAAAATATTTTTAAAGTAAAGGTTTTATTCCATAGTTTTCACCCAAATACACCATGTTGACAGACAGCTGAGACTACATCTGTGATCAGGCCAAAGATAATAGGAATTCTTAAGAGAAGTAACCCAGTAGCAGAATTTTAGGAAAGGCTTTGAATCTCCTGTCTCAGTTTTACCATTAGTAACCCAATTTTTAGAAAGTCAGATCAACATCTCCAAGTCTATTTCCCCACTTGTAAGTTTTCTACTTAGAGATAAATCTGGAGAGTTTCTGGAATTCCCTGAATTGCTATAGTGGAAAAAAAAATAATCTAGGGGCTGGGTGGTGGTGCACCTGGTTGAGCACACATGTTACAGTGTGCAAGGACCCAGGCTCAAGTCCCTGGTCCTCAGCCTCAGGGTGAAAGCTTTGTGAGTGGTGAAGCAGGGCTATAGGTGTCTCTGTCTTTCTCCCTATACCCTCTTACCTCTTGATTTTTTTCTCTACCCAATAAAGATGATTAAAATTTTTAAAAGAAAAAATCTACATATGAATTAATCAAGAAAACAGTAGATAACCTTTAATTCCCAAATCTTTTGTTGTTTCTTTGCTTTGCCTCAGAGGTCCTGCCATCGTTAACTTAGGCATGGCCTTGGGAAGACATATATAATTTGCAAATCAAACCTTCTTTCATCGTTAAAGTGTTGCCATGTATAGAATGAATGGCAAGGGAGCCCCCCAGTCCCTATCTCTGGATAAACGCCACACCCACCCCACTCCCCTACATGCCACTTGCTTAAGGGATCCTAACTCATCCAGGAGGAGTGCTGTATAGCTTTAAAATGACTTCATTCCCATATTTACATATTTTTAATAGGGCTATGATGAATCTCCTTCCGCTTGACTCCTATTTTGAGCTGTGATATTTTAATCTCCATTCTTGCTGCAACTTAGCAGATGAATGTGCAGTATGACAGAGCGCAGAGGAAATAGTATAAATAAAGCAAAGTGGAGCTATGACATCTCACATTTTATAGCTTTTTTATTGTAGCCGAAGCATAAACAGAGCACAGCTGTGTTATACTTACTGCTGTGCACTGCTCCCTCAATCCTCATCCCATATTGCTTTTAAAAAGACAGAGCTCCAATTCAGAAGGCTCTGGGGGTAGGTAGCACCCCACTGAGGCAGTCTCTGCCCCCAAACCCTTTCTCTGGTTGTGTTTCTCAGTTTGCACAAGGAGATTTGTCTTGTTCTGTCGCATCCGATCTGCCCATGATAGCCCTCTCTACACGGTATCAAAAGAACCTTGCTTTTTCCTTTTACAGATTAGACTTTTCTCTCTGGTCCTCCTCCTCAACAACAACAATAACAACATACACACACACACACACACACACACACACACACACACACACACACACACACACCACCCAAATAACTCCCAGAGGTATTCTTAATAAGAAGTAATGAGGCTGGAGGTATTCAAGAGTACACCCTCCTATAGAAAACCCACTCCTAACAATGAAAAATGTCACTTTGTTTTCACTTTCAGATTAACATGAACAGAAGCTTCCACAGGGGAGATGGAAAAGGCAATAGCCTCAAATCAAGAATGAAGGGGCCTGGCAGTAGCAAAATGGTTGAGCACACACATTACCATGCATGAAGACCTGGATTCGAACTTCTGTTCCCACCTGCTGAGAGGAAGAAGTTTCATAAGTGGTGAAGCAGGTCTGCAACTGTCTCCCCTTCCCCCTGAATCTCAATTTCTATCTGTCCTATCAAACAAAGAAAAAAGGAGAAATGGCTGCCAGAAGTAGTGGAGAATAAAATAAACTTTATTATGTTTCCATAATTTCTAAAAGGAATGCAAGACAAGCATCAAGTACCTTCTCTAGGCTGACAATTATGAGGACTTTGTCATTGTTGTTTGCCAGGAACCATTTCTCTGCTTGATAAGCTTTGAAACAATGGAAGCCCTCGAGACAAGTTTTATTTCCCCCCTGAGCAGGCCATTTCCCCTCAGGTAAACCATTTATCAGTAATCAAGTGAGACAACACATAGTTGTGGTAACAAACATGGTTTCGGCCATTGTTTGTTGCAAGGAACATTCCACTTTGAAGTTTGCTCCCCCCCCTCCTCCTCCAGCATCCCCCCCCCCTTTTTCCCAAAGCCTTATAGTGCCTGTGAACACAATAAAATTTTTCAGCTTGATCAGAAACTTGTCTTGCTGTCGTTCTTTCATAGCTCTTGTCCCTGTCATTCCAGGTCTTTAGGTTCCTAGCCGCTGTTCACCGCCCGCTGGTCGGGGCAGTTGTTGTGTTTTTCTTTATTTTTATTATTATTATTAGTTACTGAATACAGACAGCCAGAAAACAAGAGGGTAGGGGGAGAGAGAGAGGGAGAGAGACAGAGAGGCATCTCCAACACTGCTGCACCACTTGCAAAGCTCCCCCCTGCAGGTGGGATCCGTGTACATTGTAACATATGTGCTCAGCCAGGTGTACCACCGCCCAGCCTTCTGTGGAGTTTAGAGTTCTGAGGTTAATTCAAATCCTCTGAAAAACTTTTTGAGAAGGATGGGGGGAAAATAAAAGCAGAATGCTTTAAAACAGAATTGATAGCCCAGAAAGAAACCCCCACACCTATGGACATCTAATCTTTGATAAGGGAGCCCAAACTCTTAAATGGAGAAAGGAAGTTCTCTTCAATAAATGGTGCTAGGAAAACTGGGTGGAAACATGCAGAAGAATGAAATTGAACCACTTTATCTCACAAAAAAAAAAAAACAAAAAAAACTTCCAAATGGACCTGGATGTTAGACCAGAAACTATCAAATACTTAGAGGTCAATATTGGTGGAACACTTTCCCACCTAAACCTTAAGGACACCTTTGATGACATAAACCCAATTGCAAGGAAGAATAAATCAGAAACAAATCAGTGGGGCTACATCAAATTGAAAAGCTTCTGCACAGCCAAATAAACTATCACACAAACAAGGAGACCCCTCACAGAATGGGAGAAGATCTTCACATGCCATACATCAGACAAGAGACTAATCACCAAAATATACAAATAGTTGAGCAAACTTAGCAACAAAAAAGCAAATGACCCCATCCAAAAATGGGGAGAGGGTATGAACAAAACATTCACTACAGAAGAGATCCAAAAGGCTAACAAACACATGAAAAATTGCTACAGGTCGCTGATTGTCAGAGAAATGCAAATAAAGACAGCATTGAGATACCACCTCACCCCTGTGAGAATGGCATACATCAAAAAGGATAGCAGCAACAAATGTTGGGGAGGCTGTGGGGACATAGGAACCCTTCTGCACTGTTGGTGGGAATGTAAATTGGTCCAGCCTCTGTGAGAGCTGTCTGGAGAACTCTCACAAGGCTAGACATGGACCTTCCATATGACCCAGTAATTCCTCTCCTGGGGATATACCCTAAGGACTCCATAACACTCAGCCAAAAGGCTATGTGTACACCTATGGTCATAGCAGCACAATTTGCAATAGCTAAAACCTGGAAGCAACCCAGGTGCCCAACAACAGATGAATGGCTGAAAAAGCTGTGGTATATATACACAATACAATACTATGCAGCTATTAAGAACAATGAACCCACCTTCTCTGACCCTTCTTGGACAGAGCTAGGAAGATTTATGTTAAGTGAGCTAAGTCAGAAAGATAAAGATGAGTATGGTATGATCCCACTCATCAACAGAAGTTGAGAAAGAAAAACAGAAAGGGAAACTAAAAGCAGGATTTGACTAAATCTGGAGTAGGGCACCAAAGTAAAAAACCCTGGGATGAGGGTGAGGGTGGATGTTTGGCTTCCTGGGGCAGGGGGGTTGGGGGGGTGGGATAGGACACAGTCTTTTGGTCATGGGAATGGTGTTTATGTACACTCCTATTAATTTGTAGTCATATAAATCTCTATTTAATTAATATGAGAGAGGAAAATTTGATTGTATGTCTCAAACTTTTTAAAGCACAAACTGAGTCTTTTTAATATATAGGCTAAGTCTTTGATGTGTTGACTCTCTCAAAAGCCTAGACCAGGGAGAACAGAAGCAACTGGTGGCACAGCTATATACAAATAATGTCAAAGGACATAATTTATGGAGGTGTTGTTTGTATAAGATACAGCAAATCCTAACAAAGGGATTTTTCAAAGTTAACCCAATAGCCAAATAATGTGATTAAAGCAATAATTATCTATTGTCTTCTTAACCCTAAGACAGCAGAAAATTCCCTCAACAGAGCCTATATTTCACCCAGTCCTAGAACCTCTAGGGTGCATGCTTCTCTCAGTTCATATCAAATGATATTGCATCCGCTAATCCCAACCTAGTCAACACAAAGAATGCCACCTCAGTATGCTTCACTTCAGACTGTGTCCAGAGATGTCAGGCATGGAATGTCAAACCTTCATCCTTATTACTTGGGTGAGACCTTTCCTTTCATAGGATCTCTAATTCCATTCCAGGTAGTTCACTTCCTAACAAAGTTCCAAAGCCTAGATATAGACCAGGTCCCATGAGATAGAGCATATGTTCACATGTATCCATAGATTAGGGAAAAATATATACCTGAAAGCAAAAGTACACAATAGTCTGCTGTGAGTCAGTATGAAGTTCATAATGAAATAGTATCTAATTAGACATAGACACCCACCTCACCTACTTCCTATTACAGTTCTCTCACTCGCTCCAAAGTTAACCTTAACAAAGCAAGGACTGCAAAAGCTTAATAAGGGCAAGAGACTGGCATACTTTAATGATGACTCTTTAGTCACTATCAGGCCACCCCATCAGCTAGAGCACTATTCAGGGAGTCCTGAAATTCCCAAACAGACATGATGGGCCTAGACCTCAAATAAATCCCCCTTTCCACTGTTACTGGTCATCTCTATCAGAAACAACAAAATAGACCCTTTTGTGGGCCCCCCATAGGACCTTGCCCTCAACTTGAATCAACAATGGTAGAGAATGTTCCATTTTCAGAAGGGAGAATGGACAACATACTCTATGCTACACCTGGGGGAGATGGGTCATTATTGGGGCAGCTTGGAATGTTCCTACTCAGGACCACGGAATGTGAGCTCAGATCTACAGGGATGCAGAGGTCAAATAGGCTCCTAAGCTGAATATGGGCTCCAGACCAAATCAAATTGATGGGGTTTGTAGTCAACAATATTTATACCCCTTTCCCATATTAGGGAGCCCTTCCCTGATCCAGTTTTCTGGTCTTTTTCCAGCCATGTCATCATCTCCCCAGACAGTAACTTGGGTCCACCTGCATATCAGATTTCAGGCTCAGGGAAAAACAAAAAAAACAAAAAACTAGTATAGCCACAGGCGCTTTGGAGTATAATTGAAATATGCCTACTAGCTATTTACAAAATAGAGACCCCTCAACTCTTCATCTGCATTATTCCAGCCTTTAGGTTCATGATTGGTCAACAATTTGTTTGGCTTTGTATGTTAACTCTCTTTTCAGCCACCAGGTTCCAGATGCTAGCCGGATGCTGACCAGACTTCCCTGGACAGACAACCCCACCAATGTGTCCTGGAGCTCTGCTTCCCCAGAGCCTCACCCTACTAGGGAAAGAGAGAGGCAGGCTGGGAGTATCAACCGACCTGTCAATGCCCATGTTTAGTAGGGAAGTAATTACATAATCCAGACCTTCAACTTTCTGCAACCCACAATGACTTGGGTCAATACTCCCAGAGGGTTAAAAAATAGGAAAGCTATCAGGGGAGGACATGGGATATGGAGTTCTGGTGGTGGGAGTTGTGTGGAATTGTACCCATCTTATCCTATGGTTTTGTCAATGTTTCCTTTTTATAAATAAAAAAAAAAAAGAAAAAGAAAAAAATTTTTCAGAAAGTTCATCCAAGGTAGTATTTTCTTCCATAGTGGAGACTCTTCTAATATGGAAAGTGACTGTGTATAGCAAAGATAACAGAAACAACAGAAAGGGTTTCCGTACTCCTGAAGACTTCTTTCATTCCAACTGTGGCTGGGACAGTGGACATTTCTTCTTGTCCCTTAAAAATATTGCAGTGTTGGGGGTAGGTATCCACCTGCCAATGTTCATGTCCAGCAGAAAAGCAGTTACAGAAGCCAGACCGTCCACCTTTTGCACCCCATAAAGAATTTTGGTCCATACTCTCAGAGGCATAAAGAATAGGGAAGCTTCCAATGGAGGGGATGGGACACAGAACTCTGGTGGTGGGAACTGTATGGAATTATACCTGTGTTATCTTACAATCTTGTTAATCATTATTAAATCACTAGTAAGAAAATTTTTTTAAATGAAGAAGAAGCAGGCTTCCATCCACAGCCCCACCTATTTTGGGCTTTTTTTTTTTTTTTATGGAGAGAAAGAAGGAGAAAGAGAGAGGAAGACAGGCTTAGAGAGAGTAGAGATACCACCTCACCTCTGCTCCATCATCCATGGTTCTACCCTTGTGGTTTGTGGCCTTACAGTTACAGCCTTGAAGATGACAGTGTTCAGTGTTATAGGGTAAACTGCCTCCCCGGCCCAGGCCTCATTCTATCTCTTTGCATTCCACTAATCCATAGATTTTTTTTTTTTTTTTTTTGCCTCCAAGGTTTTTGTTTGTTTGCTTGTTTGTTTGTTTTTGCTGGGGCTTGGTGCCTGCACTACAGGAATCCACTGCTCCTGGAGGTCATTTTCCCTCCTGTTGTTGCCCTTGCTGTTTAACATTGTAGTTGTTATTATTATTGTTATTACTGTCATTGTTGTTGGATAGGACAGAGAGAGAAGGGAAAGAGAAGGGGAGAGAAAGACAGACATTTGCAGACCAGCTTCACCATCTGTGAAGCGACCCCCTGCAGGTGGGAAGCCTGGGGCTCAAACTGGGATCTTTATGCAGGTCCTTGTGCTTCATGCCATGTGTGCTTAACCTGTTGTGCTATCACCCAGTGAATGCTGTCATTTATAAACAAAGGATAGTATTACAGGTAACCAAAAAAAGATGCTTTTTTTTACCTTCCAATGGGGATTAGGATTTATCCTTCCTTTTTCTTTCACATACTTCCCTCCCATTTTTTTCATAGTGTTGTCTACAAGATACACTCAATTACTTTAATGTTCCATATTTATAGCACACTAACTCATGCCCTTATAATCATAAATATCACCAACACTACCAATCTTTTGATTTGTTTAATTTCACTACTTTTTTTCTCCCTCTTTTTTTTTTTGCCAATTATTTTATTTTATTTATTTATTTATTTTTAGCTACTCTCAAATCACCCTCTGCCCTTCAGCCTCCTCTCACCTCTTTTTAATTCCTCCTTCCGTGCTGTGGTGTATATCTCTTTTCCTTGAAGATGGCTCAACCCTTCAACTCCAGGTCTTTACCATCCAAGCAAAATTCAGAGACTTGCTATTTTGATGGTTTGTTGTTGTTTGTTTGTTTTTACATTCCATCTATTCCTTACTTGGAGTAAGGTATGTGTTCATTCTCTCCTTTCACGAATACATGTATGAGAGAGAGAGAGAGAAAGAGAGAGAGAGAGAGAGGTGTATCAGGGGCTGGGCAGTGGTGCACCGGTTAAGTACACACAGTACTAAGCACAAGGATGTGCATAAGGATCCAGGTTAGAGTCCCCACTCACCACCTACAGGGGAGACACTTCACAAGTGGTAAAGCACAGCTGCAGGTGTCTTTCTCCCTCTATACCTCCCCTTCTCTCTCAATTTCTCTCTTCCCTACCTAATAATAATAATAATAATAATAATAAATAACTGGCTTCCAGGAGCAGTGGATTTTGAGTGAAGGCACAAAGCCCCAGTGATAACCCTGGAGGAAAAGGTAAAATAAATAAATAATAAAGTGCTTGTTGACAGCACACACTTGCTGTCAACACAATGACATTTGCATTGAATCTTTATGTCTATGCATTCATTTTCTTAAGTCTATTTTTATTTATTTTAAAAATCTTTTTCTTTTCTTTTTTAAAAATATTTTTATTTATTTAATAATTATTGGATAGAGAGAGAGAGAAATTGAGAAGGGAGTGGAAGATAAAGAGGCAGAGAGACACCTGCAGCCCTGCTTCACCACTTACAAAGCTTTCCCCCTGCAGGTGTGGGCGAGTCCAGGGGTTTGAACCTGGGTAGGGTCCTTGAGCACTGTGGTGTGTGCACTTAACCAGGTGCACCACCACCCAGGCCCTTTATTTTTTCTTTCACATACTCTTTGTGGGAAGAATGGAAAGCACTCTGGCTTTGAGGAGGAAACAAACATGCCAAAAGACACATACCTCTTTTTTTTTTTTTTTTTGCCTCCAGGGTTATCGCTGGGGTGTGATGCCTGCACTATGAACACACTGCTCCTGGAGGCCATTTTCCCCATTTTTGTTGCCCTTTTTGTTGTTGTTGTTTATTATTTTTTTATTGTTACCATTGCTGTTGTTGCTGGACAGGACAGAGAGAAATCGAGAAAGGATGGGGAAGACAGAGAGGGGGAGAGAAAGATAGACACCTGCCGACCAGCTTCACTGCTTTTGAAGGGATCTCCCTACAGATAGGGAGCCAGGGGCTTGAACCAGGATCCTTACACTGGTCCTTGAGCTCATCCCATGGGTGCTTAACCCACTGTGATACCATCTGGCCCTGACACAGGCATCTTAGGGAAAAGAATATAAAGGCCAGTTGCCTAGACCTGGGTGAAGGAAATGAGAGACAGGAAGATTGCTTAACATTATCCTTAACAGGGAAGGAGAAAAGTAACTGCCCCCCCCCACACACACACACTCACAACAGCTACAAGAACCACCTCCAGTGATGCCGCTGATTGTTTCTGAAACAAGAGGCCCAACTGGACCAGCACAGGGAACCACCAGTCCCCTCCAGTGTCCCAGGCTCTCAGCCATCTCCCCCACCCAAAGTTGCTCTTCTGCCAAACTCATTGTTTACCAAGCTGCCAGCCCAGCCCAGGGATCTGATGAGCAATTTGCACTTTTGTGAGAGGATTAACAGAATTCCTTTGTTTTGATGTCGGATTATCAAACTGCATCTTTAAAGCAGTGTGACCTCATCCAGATTCATAAGCCAGCTCCCTGGAGAATGACTGGAATTTTTACTTCACTGGTGCAACATATAATTTTATAAAGGAGTTACTGTCAAAACATGGTACTAGGGGCTTGATGTGCCTGAAGAAGCGCATTTGTAATGTAAATAACCTCAGAAGTTTTGTGATATTTTAAAATAACCCATCTGGGGGGAAAACAGGGATTTTCAACCCATTTGGTTCTAGTACTAGTAAATGAGTATGCTTCAGAGCTCACAGAATCCACAGATAAAACCCAGCTCCCAAACTGAGATGGGGGCAGGCAGCTTTGATTCAGTAAGGCAAGTATTTGTCATTGTCCTTTGCACTTGAAACACACACACACACACACACACACACACACACACACACACACACACACACACAAATATATTTGCTTTTTTTTGGTGTGTTTTTTTTTTGGCCTCCAGGTTTATCGCTGGGGCTCAGTGCCAGCACTCTGAATTCACTGCTCCTGGCAGCCATTTTTTCCCCCATTTTATTGGATCATACAGAGAGAAATTAAGAGGGGAAGAGGAGAGAGAGAAAGACCTGCTTCACCGCTTGTGAAATGACCACCCTGCTGGTGCGGAGCTGGAGCCTGAACTCGGATCCTTGGGTAGGTCTTTGTACTTAGTACTATGTGTGTTAAACTGGGTGTGCCACCACCTGGTCCTCTGAAATAAGTATATATATATATATATATATGTGTGTGTGTGTGTGTGTGTGTGTGTGTGTGTGTGTGTATATATTCTCTTTCCAAAAGCAAAGCTGCATAAACAGAGGAAAACCAGTGAAAATTTGGATGCTAAATGTAATAATAATATAATACCACCAAATCATTTACTGCATGGATTTTAATGTCCAGCTATATACCGAAACATTGAGGTAAATAAAGAAGACAGTCTTTGGACTTTGTAGATTTGTTCAGTAATGGTCAGTTAATCAAATAGAAAATTATCTGAAATTCCCATTGAGGCATGAACAATGAAAACCAGTAAGTGGTGCAGATAGCAGGGAAGACTGTAACAGGTGGAAGAAGTCGGTTTTCAGGCTTAAGATGGGAGCCCTTGGCAATCGGGCGGTAACACAGTGGGTTAAGGCACATGGCACAAAGCACATGGTACACAAAGTGCATGGACAGGTGTAAGGATCTTGGTTCAAGCCCCCAGCTCACCACCTGTGGGGGGGGGGTCACTTCACAAGCAGTGAAACAGATCTGCAGGTCTGTTTTCTCTCCTCCTCTGCCTTCCCCACCCTCTCTTGATTTTTCTCTGTCCTATTCAGCAATGACAACAATAACAATAATAATAACAACAAGGGCAACAAAAATTGGTGGGGGGGGGGCAAATAGCCTCCAGGAGCAGTGGATTTGTAGTCTAGGCAGCACCTAGCCCCAGAGATAATCCTCGAGGGAAAAAAAAAGATGGGAGTCCTTTCTAACTGAGGCACTCACAAATAGGATGTACAGAACTGGTTCTGCTTCTGTGAGAACCACATCCAGGTTTGTAAAATGATGTGAGTGATGGGACACTTGCTGGAGTACACAAGTTACCATGAGCAAGGATCCGGGTTTGAGGTCCCCACCCCCCACCCCATCTCACCATTTGCTGGAGGGAAGAATCAAGAATGGTGGAGCAGGATTTAGTGTCTGTCTTTCTCTCTTCCTCTCTAACTCCCCATTCCCTCTCAATTTTTCTCTGCCCTGTGAAATAAATATAAATAAATGAAGAAACAGGTAAAATAAAGCAAGAGAAAAAAGTATACATTAAAAACAAAATACATTAATAAATAAAGCAAAAGATGTGTTATTCTGTTGGAAAACATTAGAGATACATATGATTATTAAATCAATGGTTCTTTGTGGGTGGTTGATTGAGTGAATGAATGAAATCACTCAGAAGGTAATTGTTTATTGTTTTAAATATTTATTTTTTTAAATCCTGTGAGAAAGATTTTGATGTGTGTGTGTCAGAGAGAGATAGAGTGAGAGAGAGAACTTAGAGCACCATTTCATTTTATTGCACCAGGAATGCAACTCGAAGTCTCAGGCACATTGTTCATGTGATCTACCGGATAAGCTGCTTCACAAGCCCCAGAAAAAAAATTCTTTAAAAAAAATTTTTTTTTTCCTCCAGGGTTATTGCTGGGCTCGGTGCCTGCACCATGAATCCACCGCTCCTGGAGGCCATTTTTCACCCTTTTTGTTGCCCTAGTTGTTGCAGCCTTGTTGCGGTTATTATTGCCATTGTTGACGTTGCTTTGCTGTTGGATGGGACAGAGAGAAATGGAGAGAGGAGGGGAAGACAGAGAGAGAGGGGGAGAGAAAGACAGACACCTGCAGACCTGCTTCACCGCCCGTGAAGCGACTCCCCTGCCGGTGGGGAGCCGGGGGCTCGAACCGGCATCCTTACGCCGGTCCCTGCGCTTTGCGCCACGTGCGCTTAACCCACTGCGCCACCGCCCGACCCCCTAAAAATTTTTTTATTATCTATATTTATTTAATGGATATAGACAGCCAAAAATTGAGAGGGAGGGGGGAGATAGAAAGGAAGAGAGACAGAGAGATACCTGCAGCACTGCTTCACCACTCGCAAAGTTTCCTCCCTGCAGGTGGGGGCCAGAGACTTGAATCTGTATCCTTGCTCATTGTAAATAAAGTGTGTGCTCAATCAGATGCGTCACTACTGGGCCCCCTGAAAGTCTTTTTTAAAATGCATAAGCTGTGGACCCCATGTTAAAAGTGAGCACATGGTATAGAAGTAGATTCTCCTCAAGAAAAAAAAAATTTTCCCATTGGTTAGTCTATGAGTTTCTTTTTAAACAGGCCCCCTCTTGAATTTGAAAATTGTACTTAATACAGATAATTCACTATTCTAGTCTGTATAATGAAACCAGAACTGCCTTCCAAAAAAAAAGGCCTTATGGGGCTTAGACACCTAGTGGCCCCCACACACAACTGGTGTGATTCAGTAACTGTTGGGAGACGTGAATTTGAAAGGCTTGCAGTTAATTTATAGGGATGTGATAGATGTTAACCTAGCAGACAAAGACTTCAAGGAAAAGAGGAACAAAATAATAATAATAATTTAGTGAGAATCTGACTTCCACCTACCCCACCCCCAAAGTCTGCCAACATGAATTTCAAGAAGAAAACAGTGTGCAAGAATTATGACTTCCTTCACTATAAATCCAAAACACCAGCCACTTCAGCCTTGAATTATTCCTCTACACACCATATATTGGCTGCCTGTTCCCACTTGCCAGGAGCTGAGTCCAGATCTGAGGGAGGAGCAGAAAGTTCCTTGCCCTCCAGCAGATAACAGGCTACTCAGGGAACAAGGAATAAACAAGAGGGACGGATAGACAGATAGACAGACAGGCAGGAGAATGTTAAGGAGAACAATGAAAGTAAGAAATGATGGAGAGGGGCCAGGTGGTGGCACACCTGGTTGAGCGCACATGTTACAATGCACAAGCCCCAGGTCTCCACCTGCAATGGTGAAGCAGTGTTGCAGGTGTCTCTCTCCCTCTCTATCTACCCCCCCCTCTAGATTTCTTTCTGTCTCTATCCAATTATAAATAAATAATAAATAAATAAAACAAAAAAGATAAGCTTCCAATGGTGGGAATGGGACACTGAACTCTGGTGCTGGGAACTATATGGAATTGTACCCGTTACCTTACAGTCTTGTAAATCATTAGTAAATCACTAATAAAAAATTCAAAAATAAACCAATATGTAACTTTTAAAAGAAAGAAAAGAAATAAAATTTAATTTACACTGGTTCTTTAGGCTATGTAGACTTAAATCAATCAACCAATTCTTTATATTTATAGGGCTGCTATGAACATAGGTGTACACAGGTCTTTTTGGATGGGTGTGTTTGCTTCCTTAGGATATATCCCCAGGAGTGGAATTGCAGGGTCATAGGATAGGACTGTATCATTTATGTGCTAGATATCATTAGGCAGCATGGAGTGAGTGAGCTGAAGACAGCAGAGGGTCCTCAGGAAAGAGAATGGAGTGTTATTCAGGTCCTTGCAGACCACAGTAGGACCCTCAGAGGAAGGAAGCTCCAGGAGTTTCTGAGCAGAGGTCACCCTTAGGAATCCCATTTATTCTCCAGGGCTCACTATGGCTGCCCTATGGTAACAGACTGAAGAACAAGACTAAATGGTGGAGGTTATAGAGGGGGTAGGAGCAGCTAAGGAGGGGTGGGAGCAGCTAAGAAGGGGTGGTGCTCCTCAGTTACCTCTTGTGGGGTGTCTAGACTGACTCTTACATGGAGGAACCACAAGAAAGACAGTCATGTTTCAATGAGAAGCTGAGCATTTATTGAGAGAAAGGACAGAGAAAGAGAAGAAAGTATAAGCCACATAAGCTTATAGATAACAGAAAGAGAAAGGAGGAGAGAGAGAGGGAGAAAGAGAGAGGGAGAGAGAGATATCAAGGCCCCAAGTTTTCCCAGTCTATTAGTCCCTTCTGCAGAAGGCAGGGCCCTCAGGGGATGAGCCTCAGCCTTTGTCTCCAGGTGTCACACCTGCCTCCATCTGCATGTTGAGGCCTTTGCAGTCAGGGAGGGAGGGAGCTGGGGCAGGATATGCAGACACTGGACTTCTGGGCCTGCCTTTGGGATTTCTCCTGACTTCCTACAGATTGCAGGGGTGTGTGCATGCAGAGGGTACTGCTGGACTAAGCTGCCAGAGAGAAAGAGATTGATTAAAGCCCTGAGTTTTCTGGTCTTCCCAGCTTTCTGTTCTATTCTGGGGAAGGGCAGGGCCCTCAGGGGATAAGTTTCAATCTTTGTCTCCAGGTATCACACCTGCCTCTATCTGCATATCTTGGCTTTTGCAGTCAGGAAGGGAGGGAGCTGGGGCAGGATATGCAGACAGACACACAGGGCCAGCCCTTGGGTTTTCTCCTGGCTTCCACAGGGTGCAGGGGAGGGTCCTGCTGAAATAAGCTGCCCTCCCACAGTGATGGGCTGGGTCTCCTGAAAGTTGTGGAAGTTAGGGAAGGGGGCTAAATCTTGGGAATGTTTTGAAGTTTTGTTCAAGGCTTAAGAGGAGAGAAGTTAAAGGTGATGGAAGGTCTGTGGTCTGAACTCTGGAAAAAGAGCATTTCACTAGGTGGGAGGGGGAGACTCCTCAGGACCACAGTTGGGGAGGAGGCAGAACTCATTTTCCTGTATCAAGTGGGACTGTTAAAGGGAATGGGGGGGGAGACAAAACATCTGTTCCCCATTCTGAGAGTTCATAACACCAATGTCAGCAAAGAATTGATGGGAAAGCATGATTATTCAGGTAAATTAAACTTTACTGTGTTGTTTTCGCCGGGCTGGCTTTACGGGCGGGTAACAGACAACCGGGGACTCATGGCTGGGTTGTACGCAGTATCTCTTTATTCATGCAGGATGCAGCACAATCTATACCAAGCTAAGGTAAACTAAAAACTACAAACAATCTTGTCCTTATAAATATACTAGCCCAGTAGGGTGGGAACAGGATGCTCCGCAGAGAGGGTGGAGAGAAAAGTGACTGGTGAAAATCAGGGTATGACAAGGAGAGGGGGCAGAGCAGGTGAGAATTCTACCACTAAACCACCAATGCCCTGGAGGGAGTGTGGTGCTTTATGTAAATGTAAAAGTGATTTATGTAAATAGACCACTTTGAATGGGATCAAACCAATCCCTATATAGGCATACCGGTGCTTGGTTAAGCAGAAGCCAGGGGGAGCTGGCATACTACCCAACATTACTGAGTGCAAAAACATGTTAGGAAAGAGAGATAGAGAAAGAAAGAGAAAGAGACTTACAGACTTGATGGTCACATGGTGGTCCAGAAAGAGAGAGAAAGAGAGAGAGAGAGAGGGAGAGAGAGAGAGAGAGAGAGAGAGAGAAAGAGAGAGAGAGCGAGAGAGAGAGAGACTTATACAGTTGAGGTCAGGGCCTAAGAGAGCATATACCCTTGGTTTCTGGGTTATAAACTCAAAACCCACCTACAAACCACATCTGTAACCACTCCCATCTCTGGGCAGTAACTTCTGTAACTTCTCTCTCAACAGAACCACCATGTTGTACTTATGAATATAACACTGGAACAAAGTTTCAGGTAAAAGAAATGTAAACTTCGAAGCAAAACCTTATGAATGAAATTGATGAAATAAAAAATAAGGGGGGGTGGTAGTCTGTAGATAAATTTCACTAGGTACCATGCACCGGGCCAATGTTTGAGCCTCAGCACCCCATGATGACTGGTGGTGCTGCTGCTATGGCAGAGGAAGAGGGAGTCTGGTGTTGTCATCAATCCTTGTCTATCTGAACAAAAAAGTAGCCTAGAGGATTGGAGACAAGTATGTTTAAGGCCCCAGTGACAAAACAACCACAAAAGAATGAAGAGAAAGAAAAGAAAAAAGAGAAATGTTATTTTTTCTTTTTTTTAATGTATTCATTTATTTTGGATATATATATATATATATATATATATATCCACCCTCTGGTCAGAGTGATGGCTCTGGCTGATGGTGATGCTGGGAATTGAACCTGGGAACAACTCAGGTCTGCTGGTGTTTTTCTCCCTCTCTATCTCTCTCTCCTCTCTCAATTTCTCTCTGTCCTATCCAATAAAATGGAAAAATAAAATGTCATTAGGAGTATTGGATGCATAGTGCTGGCACCGAGCCCCAGTGATAACCCTGGAGGAAAATTAAAATAAAAAAATCTGGGGTTGGGTGGTGGCCCACCTGGTTGAGTGCACATGTTACAATGTGGAAGGACCCAAGTTTGAGCCCCTAGCCCCCACCTGCAGGAAGAAAGCTTTGCAAGTGGCAAAGCAGTGCTGTAGGTGTCTTTCTGTCTCCCTTTTTCCTGTCAATTTCTGGCTGTCTCTATCCAGTAAATAAATAAATATAATAAATTTAAAAAGAAAACTTTATACTGCTTTTACCATTGTAACTATCATCAGTAATGCCATCACCACTATTATCCTCACTATCTTTCCTTAAGACTTACTGTGTACACTAGGCCTTATGTATTATTTTCATAAGATGAACAACCAGGTACAGCACATTATTTTATTTTTATTGAATCCTGTAATCCTAATATAAACTTTCTAGTATTCATAAATATGTCTGACTTTAGTCAGATAGCTCATAAGACAGCCTTGCAAATAGATAAATTTCTTCATCATTGTGAAATCAAAAGACAACATTGAAAAGTAAACATCATACACACACACACACACACACACACACACACACACCCCTATGACACTGAGAGCAAGTTAGGAAGTTGTGTCTCTTGATATGTGTCATATCACTGGGAAGTGCCTGCCTACTTTTTTTTTTTCTAGACAGAAAGAAGGAAGTGAAAAAGACCACAGCTCTGAAGCTCCCTTCAGTGTGGTGGAGACCAGGCTCCAACCTGGGTTGTGTATATACCAAAGCAGTGCACTATGAAAGTTTTCTATTTTGCCAGCCTCTTGCCTTAACAATTAATCTTTAAAATGGCCTATGGAGCTGAGCAGCAATGCTCCCAGTTGAGTACCCATGTTACCAGGTGTAAGGACCTGGGTTTCAAGCCCCCAGTTCCCACCTGCAGGGCTGGAAGATTCATGAGCAATGAAGTCGTGCTACAAGTGCCTCTCCTCTCCTTCTCCATTCCCCTTCCTCTTTCAATCTCCCTCTGACCATTAAATAAACTAACTAAATAATTAATCAAACAAAGAAATGTGCACATCTCTAGTAGGTAAATAAAATAAGATGGCCCATGTCACTCTAGGGAATAATGACACTGACAGTGATCATCGTTGCATGTCAGTGACAAAATTAAAACAATACTTGTACATATAAAGGGCCAGTAATGTAGAGTAACTGGTTATTAGTACGGAGTAAAGTCTGCTGTAAAAATACAGTGTGATCAGCTACCAAGTTGCAGATGCTATGATGGTGCCATCCTGACCTCCCTGGGCAGACAACCTCACCTATGTGTCCCTAAATCTCACCTCTCCAGAGCTCTATCCCACTAGAGAAAGATAGAATTGGGTTGGGGGTATGGATCCACCTGCCAATGCCCATGTTCAGCAGAGAAACAATTACAGAAGCCAGAACGCCTATCTTCTGCACCCCATAAAGGATTTTGGTCCATACTCCCAGAGAGGTAAAAGTATAGGGAAATTTCCAATGGAGAGGATGGGATATAGAACTCTGGTGGTGGGAACTATGTGGAATTATACCCCCATTATCTTACAGCCTATTAAGTCACTATTAAGTCCATCACTATTAAGTCACTAATAAAATTTTAAAAAATACACTGGGAATTATTGTTATCATTGGGAGGGCAAGGGCACAGAATTTTGGTGGTGGGTACAGTGTGGAACTATGCCATATAAACCTGCAGTCCTGGTGGTCTGAGGGGTGGTGCAGAGGATAAAGTGCTGTACTCTCAGGCATGAGTACCTGAGTTCAATCCCCAGCAGCACATGTACCAGAGTGGTATCTGGCTCGTTCTCTCTCCTCCTATCCCTCTCAGTTGTGAGAGAGTGATTTATATTAACTCTTCCATTTCAGAAGCTCCCAGTTTAAAAGAGCTTATTAGCCAGAGGATAATGAAAGGCAGAAAGCTACCCTCTCAGGAACTGCCTAGGCTGGCTGGCTGCTCCCTGATAATAAATAGCCTAGCACACTGAAGTGACATTGCAAAATATGTGGTCATGTTTAAGTTTGAAAGTTTGAAATTAACCTGCTCTATTCTGCTTCTGTAATACTGCTTTGCTTAGATATAGATTGGCACCATAAGATAGAGTTTAAAATGTACGTGTGTAGAAAGTACCCTTTGCTTGCCCCTCTGCCTCCTTAGATAAGAGTGACTACCCCCATCCCGGAGTGCTATAAAAATCCCTAGTTTAAAGAGCTAGAATCCTCATAAGCTACGAGGCTACTTTGGCATTCTGGCTTGTGGACCTCTTAGTTGAGACCCCCTGTGTGTCTACTACTCAGCTGAGACCCTCTGTGTGCTTGTGTCTGTATGAGTTTGTAATACTGGCTATTCTTTTTTTTTAAATTTTTTTTATATTTATTTTATTTATTTATTCCCTTTTGTTGCCCTTGTTGTTTTATTGTTGTAGTTATTATTGTTGTTGTCGTTGTTGGATAGGACAGAGAGAAATGGAGAGAGGTGGGGAAGACAGAGAGGAGGAGAGAAAGACAGACACCTGCAGACCTGCTTCACCGCCTGTGAAGCGACTCCCCTGCAGGTGGGGAGCCGGGGTTAATATTGGCTATTCTATGTGCTTATGTGAATACTCAACTTCGTCAATTTCCTGTGTCAGCCTGTCTGTGATAGGGCTTGGTCAGTAGCAACTTAACATCAATAATAAATAAATAAAGTACTAAAAAATAAAATTTCAGTCTTGTAGCCTATTAGTAATCATACACATAAAATAAATCCATTTTCAAAGAAATTATGTACAATGGGGTTAAGGTAATTTCTAAAAAAAAACCTAAAAAACTAAAATTTCAATCCAACATGAGGTCCATCCAGCTGGATATCCAATACAAAAGATAAATAGGAAATTATACATCTACACTCTTGAGTATTTCTTCCAAGTGCTACATCTATTTAAATTGACAGAGGTTTAATTGGATATTGTCCACATGGCACAAGACCATGTAAATGATTATAGTGCTATATATCCAATGTGGTAGATAGAAAACATGGCGCAAAGTAAAAGCATCCAATTTAGAAAATCGCCCAATGAATCATGAGACACTGGGAGGAGCCTGCAGACCAGAGGTTTCTCCTCTAGAGAAGCCTGTCCCAGTGTGAAGGTGCCCACTTTCCTCTCCTATCTCTTTTCTTCAATCACTGCAGAACCTAGCTTTTCAAAAGGACTGAGGAGTCACCCCCAGCAGTGACTTAAAGCAGAACTTGTAGAATAAAAGGCCAGTCATATGGAGTCATTGGTTATTAGCGCATAGTAAAATCTGCTGTAAAAATACAGTGTGATCAGCCACCAAGTTACAGAGGCTACCATGACACCAACCTGACTTCCCTGAGCAGACGACCTCACCACTGTGTCCAGGAACCTCACCTCCCAAGAGCCCTACCCCACTAGGTAAAGACAGAAACAGGCTGAGTGAATTCAGTCAGCTACAGGGTTCAGGGAGTCTCTATCACTTCACCCCCAACAACCCCAGAAGAGGTCCCAAAGAAACACAGAGCATGGAGGTCACATGTGCTTCTCTGACAGCCCCCATGTATCCTGAGAGCCAAAGGTAGGTTTCTTACATGGAACACAAAAGTGCCATCTTTTACCTGTCATTGCAAACTACAAAGGACAAGTAAGGCTAATATCTATAATTGTTCAGGAGGCAAGTTTTATTTCTCCAGCCATCTTTGGTCAAAAGCCAAACCTGTCTTTTTAGTTTTCTTTTCTTTTATTTCTTTAAAAATATTTTATTTTAATGAAAGAGACACACACAGAGAGAGAAAGGGGGTCTGGGGAGATACATCACAGTTACTGCACAAAAGAGATTTTCATGCCTGAGGCATCAGAGGTCACAGGTTCAATCCCCAGCACCACCACAAACCAGAGCTGAGCAGTGCTCTGGTAAAAAGAAAACGAAAAACAAAGAGAAAAAGAAAAAGGAAAAGGAAAGAAACACACAGAGAGGAAGACAAAGACCAGGACAGGGGAGATAGCATTATGGTTATGCAAAGAGACTCTCCTGCCTGAGGCTTCAAAATCCCAAATTCAATCTCCCCAACCACCATAAACTAGAGGTGAGCAGTGCTCTGGTAAAAATAAAATAAAAAAGAAAGAAAGAAAAAGAAAAAGAGGGAAAAACCAAAGCATTACTCAGCCCTGGCTTATGGTGGTGCTAGGGGATTGAACCTGGGAACTTGGAGCCTTAGGCATGGAGACTCTTTTGCAGAACCATTATGTTCTCTCTCAAACCCAAGCATCTTTATTTTTTCCTTCAGTCAACCTCTTCTCAGGTTGCCTCTGTCATGTTAGAGTCCAATTTACTTGTTCAATGTGGTTAATATCCAGATGCCCCCCACCCACACGAGATAGTATGCCTCCCTTGTTTTTTTGTTTTTTTTTTTAACCTCACCTCACCTCATGTCCTATTAATCAAAACCGAAGCCTTGAACTTCCAAGATCAGAACATACAAAGTAATAGTATGATCTGGTGTCTTTCAGTGGCTAGAGACAGAAACTAGAGTGTGACAAAGGAGTTTTCAGAGTTGATGAATTTATTCCTGCAAATAGACTTCCTAGCTTCTTTCCACAGGAAGACCCCTAGTTTCACTTGCTCTATTCCTACTCTGGAGTTCCTGTTTATTAAACAATTTGCTTTATATCTTACTGCCTTTCAGCTAGCAAGTTGCAGATGCTACTATGAGTCCATCCTGACTTCCCTGGGCAAAGGACCTCATCAATGTGTCCCAGAACCCCACCTCCCCAGAGCCCTACCCCACTATGGAAAACCAGAAACAGGCTGGGGGGTATGGATCCACCTGCCAACACCCATGTCCAGTGGAGAAGCAATTACAGAAGCCAAACCCTCAACTTTCTCCACCCCCAAAAGTATTTTGGTCCATATTCCCCAGAGGGGTTAAAAAAATAGGGAAGCTTCTCAAGTGTGCATCAGCAGATAAGTGGCTAAATTGTGGTCTATATACACAGTAGAATACTACTCACCTACTAAATATGATAAATTCACCTTCTTCATTCCATCTTGGATGGAGCTTGAAGGAAACTTGTTATGTGATATTAGCCAGAAAGAGAAGGATGAGGGGCCAGATGATGACACACTTAGTTAAGTGTGCACACTACAGTACGTAAGGACCCAGGTTCAAGGGCCCAGTCCCCACCTGAAGGGGGAAAAGTTTCATGAGTGATGAAGCAGGGCTGTAGGTGTCTCTCTGTCTCTCTCCTTCTCTATCTTCCAGTCCCCTCTCAATTTCTGTGTCTCTAGCCAACAGTAAATAAATATAATTTTTAAAAAAGAGAGGATGAATATGGGATGATCTTACTCATAGACAGAAGTTGGAAAATAAGAACACAAGGGAAAAGCAGAACTTGTACTGCAGTTGGTGTATTGCACCAAAGCAAAAGACTTTGGAGGGGGTGTTCAGGTCCTGGAATATGATGGCAGAGGAGGACCTAGAGGGGGTTATTGTTATGTGGAAAACTGAGAAATGTTACATATGTACCAAGTACCAACATTTTATTGTCGACTGTAAAGAATCCAACCAATGAATAAATAGAGAAATTTCCACTGTAGGGAACGGGACACAGAATTCTGGTGGTAGGAACTATGTGGAATTATACATCTGTTAGTTTACAATCTTTTAATCATTACTAAATCACTAATAAGTTTTGATTTCTTATTATCTTTATTTATTGGAGACAGCCAGAAATCAAGAGGGAAGGGTTAGATAGAGAAGAAGAGGGAGTCAGGCTGTAGCGCAGCGGGTTAAGCGCAGGTGGCGCAAAGCACAAGGACCGGCATAAGGATCCCGGTTTGAACCCTGGCTCCCCACCTGCAGGGGAGTCGCTTCACAGGCGGTGAAGCAAGTCTGCAGGTGTCTATCTTTCTCTCCTCCTCTCTGTCTTCCCCTCCTCTCTCCATTTCTCTCTGTCCTATCCAACAAGGACAACAACAATAATAACTACAACAATAAAACAACAAGGGCAACAAAAGGGAATAAATAAATAAAATAAATATTTAAAAAACAGATAGAGAAGAAGAGAGACAGAGAGATACCTGTAGCACTACTTCACCACCTGTGAAGCTTTCCTCTTGCAGGTAGGGACCGAGGACTTGAACCTGGGTCCTTGCACATTGTAACATGTGTGCTCAACTAGGTGCGCCACCACCCGGCCCCCTGATATATATTTTTTCTTAAAAACTGTATAAAAAAAAAAGAAACCTAGAATCCTCTCTTTGATGTCTCTATCATTATCATCCATTCAACCTGACTCTCATTTCCAGAGACCAAAGTTGATTTTATTTGGAGACAGGACATCCCTATTTTTACTTTCCTCTGGGGTCTCATTCCTAGGTCTACACAGAAGTATTTGTGTTTCCACAGCCACAGTCAAGCTCTGTCTTTCTTCTCCCAGCTCTGTGGCCCCGGGGAAGGTGATGCCTGTGAATCACACCAGGGACTTTCCTTACTCCCCATATTCTGGTTACATTTTCAAAATGGCAAGAGAACAGAGAGCAAGAAGAGTGCATGTGGTGGTGGTGGGAGGGGATCAGCTCTCTCCTTACTGGTAACTGATGGCTGTCAAAGTCCATAAGGGTGTCTCTCTATGCACACAGTTTCTCACCTGGTTCTCTCGGGTTGAGGGCTGGTGATAAGTCACTGCTATTATTATTATTATTATCTTCAGAGGACTGGGCCAACCCGTTGGTTCTTTTGAATAACAGCTCTACTGAGATATAACTCACATGTCACCCATTCAACAGATGTGGCGCAATGACTTTTCATAGTCAGGGCTGCACATCCACAACCATAACCACAATGAGTTCCAGCAGACTTCCATCGCTCTATAAAGAAATCCCAGGGGGCTGGGCAGTAGCTCAAGAACCAGGGCAAGGATCCCAGCTCGGCACCTGTGGCGGTGGGGGCAAAGTGGGGGGGGGGTTGTCTCTACAAAAGCTGTGAAGCAGGTCTTCAGGTGTCTGTCTTTCTTCCCCCTCTTCCCTCCTCTCTCGATTTCTCTGTCCTATCCAACAATGACAACAATAACAGCAACAACCACTACGGGAAAAAAGTGGTCTCCAGGAGAGAGAGAGAGATAGAGAAAGAGAGAGAGAGAGAAAGAGAGAGGGGGGAGGATGGAAGGAAGGAAGGAAGGAAGGAAGGATGGAAGGAGAAGAGAAAAAAGAAAAGAAGCCCCAAACAATTATCCCCAGAAATCAGTTCACATTTCCTCCCAAACCCTCAGCCTGACGGCAGGCACAAACCTACTTTCTGTCTACAGAGATCTGATTCTTTGAACATTCCTTTCTTCTTTTTTTAAAGTTTCTATTTTATTTTATTTTATTTATTTATTATTTGATATAGTTAGATAAATTGAAAGGGGGGATAGAAAGGGAAAGAGGCGTTAGTGCAGCTGGTTAAGTGCACGTGGCGCGAACCTGTATAAGGATCCTGGTTAGAGACCGCAGATCCCCACCTGCAGGAGGAGTCGCTTCATAAGCGGTGAAGCAGGTCTGCAAGTGTCTATCTTTCTCTCCCCCTCTCTGTCTTCCCATTCTCTCTCCATTTCTCTCTGTCCTATCTAACAATGACAACATCAACAACAACAATAATAACTACAATAACAATAAAAAAGCAAGGGCAACAAAAGGGAAAATAAATAAATAAATAAATAAATAAATAAATAAATAGGAAGGGAAAGAGACAGAAAGATGCTTGCAGCCCTTCTTCACCACTTGTGAAGTTTTACCTCAGCACATTGGGACCGGGGGCTCAAACCTGGGTCCTTGTATACTGTAATGCATGTGCTTAACCAAGTGTGCCACTGCCTGGTCCCTGGACATTTCATATAACTGGATGCATGCAGTATGTGTTCCATTTGATACTGTCTTCTTTCCCTTAATCTAATGTTTTTAAGATTCACCCATGCTGAAGCATGGGCCAGTACTTCTTTTTATTGTCAAACAAACAAGCCATTGTACGAAATATGTGTGTGTGTGTGTGTGTGTGTGTGTGTGTATTCTTTTCTTTTTTTTCTTTCTTATTTGATAGGGCAGAGAAAAATTGAGAAGGGGTTGGGGAGACAGAGAGAGAGAGAGAGAGAGAGAGAGAAAGATAGACACCTGTAGTATGTGCTTCATAACCACAGGTAGGGAGCAGGGAGTTTCAAACCTGGGTCCCTGTACATGATAATGTGTGCACTTAACCAGGTGCACCACTGCCCAGCCCTGACAGAGTATATTTTATCCATCCATCAGATGGCAAATATCTGGACTATTTCCAATTTTTCACAGTAAAGAGTAGTTCTGTGATGAATACTAACTATGACTAAGTTTTGGGGGTGTATGTCCATTATAATTGTCCTTGGAGTTTCTGAGCTATATGGTAATTCATGAGGTTTGACCTTTTGAGAAACAGCCAAAACTCTCTTCTAAACAGCTTTTAAGTTTACATGCCTTCCACAGCGTATGAAGCTTCTAATCATCAACATCTGTCTATTTAAAAGAGAGAGGAAGAGAGAAGACGAGGAGGAAGAAGTGGAAGAGCAGGAGAAGGAGAAGGAAGAAAAGGAAGGAGAAGGAGGAAAAAAAAAAAAAAAGAACCAGAACATCATCCTGGCACATGTGATGCTAGGGATTAAGGTTGGAAAGTCATGCTTGAGATCCCAGTGATTTATAAGCTGTCACTTACTGTGCTACTAATATCTGTCCTTTTTGGTTTTTTTCTCTTTTTTTTATTGCAGACATTCCGGCATGTGTGAGATGGTATCCTATTAGGTCTTTAGAAAAATAACACTAATCATATTATTATAGTTACTTTCATTAGATCATGTTCCTCAAATCATTAAAGTTCATCACCTGGTTTTTGAACCAACCTAACTGACTCCAATGTCAATCTTTTTTCATACTTCTGAATGCCATCTGAAATTCTTCCCCCTGTGAGTTCCTCTTATTAAGATTAAAGAACCTCTCTTGGAGTCTGGTAATGGTACACTTGGTTGAGTGCACATGTTACAATGTGCAAGGACCCAGGTTCAAGTCCTTAGGCCCCACCTGCTGTGGGAAAGTTTTACAAGTGGTGAAGTAGTACTGCAGGTGTCTTTCTGTCTCCCTTTCTATCTCCCCCTTCCTCTCAATTTCTGGCTGCTTCTATCCAATAAAGAGAATTTTAAAATGTAAGAACTCTTCTTATATGAATTATTATTTTCTAGTTTAGTCATCCTAACCCCTTGACAGTGAATTGTCAAATTATTTTTTAAGATTTTATTTATTTACTAATAAGAAAGATGGGAGGAAAGAGAGAAAGAACCAGATATCATTCTAGTACATGTGTTGCCAGGGACTGAACTCAGAACCTCATGCTTGACAGTCTAATGCTTTATCTTCTGTGTCACCTCCCACCTGACCACTCAAATTATTATTTCAGAGGGTCAGGCTGTGGCACATCTGGTTAAGTGACTACATTAGAGTACACAAGGACACAGGTTGAAACCCCTGTCCCCTACATACCTTTTCTCTCTCAATTTCTGTCTCTATGCAATAATGAATGAATGAATAAACAAATAAACAAATAAATATTAATTATAAAAATAAAAGTTTTAAATAAAAATAATAATGAATGTTAAGCAATGAGAAAAATGGTTATATTTGAGGACAGATCCTTCGAGTTAAATACCAAAGCCTGATAGCTAATATACATGTGGGCTAAAAAGTATTGTTTGGGGAAAATGGTGTCAGAATTGGGAATAGGACTAGAAAGCAGGATTGTGGGGGAAATGTCTACTCCTATTCCCAATTCTGACACCATCTATCAGGCTCAGGCAAAAATCACTAAAGTCATGGGGCCCTCAGAATATACTTAAAATAGACTTCCTAGCTTCTTCTCACATGAAGACCCTTAGTTCCATCTGCTCTATTACTACCTCTAGGTTCCTGATTATTAAAAATTTTGTCCTGCTTTATATCTTACTGCTTTTAAGCCACCAAGTTACAAATTCTACTATGATGCCATCCTAACTTATCCGGGCTGACAGCATCACCAGTGTGTCCTGGAACCCCACCTCCCCAGAGCCCTACCCCACTAGAGAAAGATAGAAACAGGCTGGGCATATGGATCCACCTGCCAACACCCATGTTCAGCACAGAAACAATTACAGAAGCCAGACTTTCCATCTTCTTTCTGCTCCCCATAAAGAATTTTGGCCCATACTCCCAGAGCAGGATAAAAAGTACTAAAATATGCCTACCAGCTATCTACAAAATGGAGGACCCCCCACCCCAACTCTTCATCTGCACTATTACAGCCTTTAGGTCCATGATTGTTCAGCAATTTGTTTGGGGCTTTGTATGTTAACTCTCTTTTTAGCCACCAGATTCCAGATGCTAGCAGGATGCTGACCAGACTTCTCTGGCCAGAGGACCTCGCCAATGTGTCCTGGAGCTCTGCTTCCCCAAAGCCCCACCCTACTAGGGAAAGAGAGAGGCAGGCTGGGAGGATCAATTGACCTGCCAAGGCCCATGTTCAGCGGGGGAAGCAATTACAGAAGCCAGACCTTCCACCTTCTGCATTCCACAATGACCTTGGGTCGATACTCCCAGAGGGTTAAAGAATAGGAAAGCTATCAGTGGAGGGGATGGATACGGAGATCTGGTGGTGGGAATTGTGTGGAGTTGTACCCCTCTTATCCTATGGTTTTGTCATTGTTTCCTTTTTGTAAAAAAAAAAGTAGGGAAGCTTCTAATGGAGGGGATGGGATATGGAACTCTGATGGTGGGAATTGTATGGAATTATACCTTGTTATCCTACAATCTTACTTAACTATTACTAAATTATTATTAATACACACACACACACACAGACACACACACACACACACACAACCTCTCTGCAGTCCCATCACTGTCAGCACTTAAAAGGTAGAATCACTTCTTACAAGATCATTGAAACATTTTCCCACTCACATTCCTGCTTCCACGTTTGTTCATTACAGTCTATGCTCTAAACAGAGGTCAGAGGAAACGTGAAATAAAACACAAGTTGGAATAAAACACAAATGATCTGCTTCTTCTCTCCTCTCCATTTTCACCTCCCTGCCCACCAACTCCCCACCCCCTGCCTCTATTGCCTTCATGTTGTTCTTGGAGTTGTGAAAACTCAGGAGCTCTTCTGAGTACGTAGCTTTGCCATTTCTACGCCTTCACATCTTCCCAGAGATCTCCACAGAAATGACTGTCACTCAAATCTCAGGTTTCATCTCCATAGAGAAAGTTTCCTGCCCTTTTTTTCTCTAACAGGTCACTTTTCACTTTTACTCTGTTCATTTGATTTCTCACCAGCTGGAAGTACTGTATGCATACATGCTTCTTTCTGTCATCACAGCAAATATGGAAGCACTTGCAAAAACAGGACAATTTCTGTCTTTCTCACCCATATATTTCCAGCATCTCTAACAATAATTGACACACAATGGACACTTGAAAAGGGATAGAATACAAATGACTTGAATGAGAAGCCCAAGGAAGGAATCAAATCATATAAATTCTGATCTGGGCAGGGAAACACGTAGGAGGAAGGGTAACTATGGCAAGTCTTCTAGTCACAACGTGCTCTAGGAACCCTGCATGCAAACACAGTCTTCACTGGCTGAGGACATCAATCAATAGACCCTCAGCCAGCGGGTCCTGTCTGGATCCTCTGAGATCAGAGAAGGCAGCATACTAGTGACTTCAATCTCAAGTGTGATACATGAATACATATATATATATATATATATATATATATATATATATATACACATATATATTTTTGTCCTAGTTCAATCACCACTTTCCCAATTATAATAAATGAATAAAAGAGATGTAAGCTAAAGGGAAAAAAATAAAGCAAAATTAGAAGCTGGCAAAATGCAAACCCACTGCCTGGGGCAGCCTGGGGCTGATGGATGATGACAGCTAACAGACAGATCTGTTCCCCATTCTAAATTCTGTCTCCTAAACAAATTAGCAAGCTCATCAATATCTGCACGGCATTTACCTTCTGCAGCAGCAGCTGCTGCAAACACACAGGCTGGCTTTCTGGGTTGTGGTCTTGCTGATGGTTTACAAGTAAAGGCCACTCAGAGTCTGAGAAAAAAAAAAAGAAAGAAAGAAAAAGACCTCTCAGTAGTATGAAGAGGGGTTTGCAAGGGTTTGAAAGATAAACAACTTGAGGGTCACTTATATTAAATCTACCCTCAACACCCCACCTATGCCCCCAATAACTAGCTACATGTTTGAGTCATGAGAGGTTTAAACTGAATTCCTTTTTAAACTTTATTATCTTTATGAATTTATTGGCTAGAGACAGCTAGAAATCAAGAGGGAAGGGGGAGATAGCAAGGGAGAGAGACAGACATCGGCAGCCCTGTTTCACCACTCGCAAAGATTCCCCCTGCAGGTGGGGACCAGAGGTTTGAACTCAGGTCCTTGCACATTGTAACATGTGTGATCAACTAGGTGTGCCACCATCTGGCTCCTTAAAGTGAATTATTCTGCTAGTAATTAACCATGAGAAGCAGAAGCATCAAGTGATTCAGCAGAAGCTTTTCAGATAGATAATCTCACATATGTATGATGGTGTGGGGCAGGGAGGGGAATCAAGAGGTAACTCACTTAGAAGGGAATGAATATTGCCACATGCAGGGCCCTGGTTTTGAACCCTGGCACTGCTTGGAAATACGTGGGACAGCACCAAGAGAGCTCCATGAATGGCAGAGTGGTGCCTGCAGGTCTCTTTCCTGTGTGTGTGTTATGTCTGTCATTTCCTTTATTCTCAGTTTCTCCAATTCTCTTTCCCTCTTCCTCTCCCTCTCATTCTCTACGTCTGTCTCATAGGAGAAATGACAAAAAACAGCCCTGGGGTAGGGGTGGGGAACCACTTCGCTGTTATCTCCTGCCTGTGCAAGGACCTGGGTTCATTCTTTAGCAGTGCATAAAATGATATGAACAGTAAAACCTGTGATTCTCTCTCTCTCTCTCTCTCTCTATATATATATATATATATATCAATTATCTTTATTTATTTATTTATTTATTGGATAGAGATAGCCAGAAAGCAAGAGGGAAGGGGGAAATAGAGAGGGAGAGAGGTAGAGAGACACCTGCAGACCCACTTCACCACTCGCAAAGCTTTCCCCCTGCAGGTAGGGACCAGGGGCTCAAGCCTGGGTCCTTGTACATTGTGACATGTGTGCTCAAACAGGTGAGCCACAACCTGCCCCCCACACCCCCCACTCCTGCTCTCTCTTTATGAAAACTAGCAGTTATGGTAGACATAATATTTTAAAATGGCAAAAACCTTTTTTTATCATTTAAAAATGTATAACAGGGGCCTATGCGGTGGCACACCTGGTTAAGTGTAGATATTATACTGTGCAAGGATGCAAGTTCAAGCCCCTGGTTCCCACCTGCAGGGGGAAAGCTTCATGAGTGGTGAAGCAGGGCTGCAGATGGCTCGCTCCATCTCTATCTCCCCCTCTCCTCTCAATTTCTGCCTCTATCCAATAGTAAATAGGTAAAATATTAAAAAATAAATTTAAAATGGATGACAGGATTCTATCTTCCATTCTTGCATAAGAGAAATTGTGTCCCACATTTTCAAAGACAAGAGAAAAGAACCACTAGAATATGAACAACACAGGTGACAAACTATCTTTCCCTAAAGGTTTCACAGGAAAAGGCATAGGAGGAAAGAAAGTATTTTTGATGAATACTTTTACAGGAGTGGTTTAGAGGTACCTCCATGAAGATAAAGATGGTAGAATACATCCTACTCTGGGAAAGGTTCCTGTATATTAAATAATTTGTCCTGCTTTGTATCTCACTGCCTTCCAGTCACCAAGTTGCAGATGCTACCATGACATCATCCTGACTTCCCTGGGCAGATGATCCCCCAATGTGTCCTGGAATTTCACTTCTCCAGAGCCCTACCCCACTAGGAAAAGACAAGAAACAGGCTGGGGGGTTGGATCCACCTACCAATGCCCCTGTCCAGCAGAGAAGCAATTACAGAAGCCATATCTTCCACCTTCTGCTACCCATGAAGAATTTTAGTCCATACTCACAAAGTAGTAAAGAATAGGAAAGTTTTTCATGGAGGGAACACAGAACTCTGGTGGTGGGAACTGTGTGGAATTGTACCCTTCTTATCCCACAATCTTATTAATCATTATTAAATCACTATAATTTTTAATTGTGTGTGACTTAGTTGATGGCACACAATAATATTTCAGAACTGAGCTCTTGCCTGCTATTAATTAGGGGGACAGGGAAGTGCAAGGAAATGGAAGAGAGAGTAGACACACTGTGTCTACCTTAGGCACTGCTTCATTAGAGTCCTGATGAATACTCTAATTACAACAAAGGAATCCTTGCATCTCTCTTTCTCTAACCAGTCCTGCCTCTTCATTCAAAGTAGAAATACCTCAGAAGGAGAACCCAGCAGCCAGATGGTGGCACACTAAGTGAAGGCACTTGTCATCAAGTCCAAGGACCCTGGTTCAAGTCCCTGCTCCCACCTGCAGGGAGGAACTTTCACGAGTGGTGAAGCAAGGCTGCATCTCTCTCTCTCTCTCTCTGTCTCTCTGTCTCTCTCTTTGCCTCCAGGGTTATTCCTGGGGCTCGGTGCCTACTATACGAGCTCACTGCTCCTGGCAGCCATTTTTTCCATTTTATTTATTTATTTTTTTTTTAGTGGGTAAGACAGAGACAAATTGAAAGGGGTGGGGAGACAGAGAGAGACAGAGAAAGACAGACACCTGCAGACCTGCTTCACTGCCTGTGAATCGACCCTCCTGCAGGTGAGGATGCAGGGGCTTGAACCAGGATCCTAGCACTGGTCCTTGTGCTTCACACTATGTGCACTTAAGCTGGCCCTCTTCTTTCCCTCTCTATCTTCCCTCCCCTTTCAATTTATCTCTATCCTGTCAAATAAAATAGAAAGAAAAAATAGAAAAATTTACCACCAAGGGTGGTACATTAGTAGTGCTTGCATGAAGCCCCATCAATAATCCTGGTGGTGATTAAAAAATAGAACAGAAATTTAAAAAAGGGTTGGGGGTGGAATCCACCCCACCTGAAAAACAGAAAGAGAATATCACTAAAAACTTACACATCACTGGGAGGTGACACACTGGGAGGTGATCAGCTTCCATGTGCCTACAGAAAACCCTGCTGCTTTCACAAGTGAGCAGAGCTGTGTCCACTCCCAACTTGTGCAGGAGTACACTTTCCACCTATCATCTACCCTCCAGAATTTGGCCTCCTTCTTATGAACTCTTCTCACTCTCTAAGGGGGGCAATGACCATTTGCTTAAAAGTGGGTCTTCTCAGATGTCCAACAACAGATGAGTGGCTGATAAGTTGGAATACTACTCAGCTATGAAAATGGTGATTTTACTTTCTTCACCTCATTTTGGATGGAAATGAAGGAACCATATTAAGTGAAGTAAATTAGAAAGAGAAGGGTGAATATGGGATGATCTCACTCATAATCAAAAGCCAAAAAATACTACCAAGATGCCAACCTGCCTTCCCTGGGCAGACGACCTCACCAATGTGTCCTGGAACCCCACCCCCACAGAGCCCTGCCCCACCAGGGAAAGAGAGAGAAAGGGTATGGATCCACCTGCCAACACCTATGTCCAGTGGAGAAGCAATTACAGAAGCCAGAATGCCCACCTTCTGCACCTCATAAAGATCTTTCTTCCATACTCCCAGACAGGTAAAGAATAGGGGAAATTCCAATGGAGGGGATGGTATATGGAACTCTATCAAACACTTAGAGGAAAATATTGGCAGAACACTTTCCTGTCTAAGTTTTAAAGACATCTTCAATGAAATGAATCCAATTACAAAGAAGACTAAAGCAAAAATAAACCAGTGGGGCTACATCAAATTAAAAAGCTTTTGCACAGCAAAAGAAACCGCTACCAAAACAAAAAGATCCTTCACAGAATGGGAGAAGATCTTTACATGCCATACATCAGACAAGAGGCTAATAACTGAAATATATAAAGAGCTTGCCAACTCAACAACAAGAAAACAAATGATCCCATCCAAAAATGGGGAGAGGAATATGAACAGACTATTCACCATAGAAGAGATCTGAAAGACCAATAAAAATATGAAAAATGTCCCAAGTCATTGATTGTCAGAGAAATGCAAATAAAGACATCACTTCACTCCTGTGAGAATGTCACACATCAGAAAAGGTAGCAGTAACAAATAGTGGAGAGGTTGTGGGAACAAAGGAACCCTTCTACACTGCTCGTGGGAATGTAAATGGCCCAACCATTGTAGAGAGCAGTTTGGAGAACTCTCAGAAGGCTAGAAGTGGACCTAACCTATGAGCCTGCAATTCCTCTTCTAGGAATATATCCTAGAGATCCAAGCATACCCTCCAAAAAGATATGTGTGCACCTATGTTCATAGTAGCACAATTTGTAATAGCCAAAACCTGGAAGTAAACCATGTGTCCAACAACAGATGAGTGGCTGAGAAAGTTGTGGTCTACATGCACAATAAAATACTACTCAGCTATGAATGATGTTGATTTCACCATTTTCAGCCCATCTTGGATGGAACTTTAAAAAAATCATAGTAAGTGAGATAAATCAGAAACAAAAGGATGAATATAGGATGATCTCATTCATAGGCAGAAGTTGAAAAACAAGATCAGAAGAGAAAACACTAAGCAGAACTTAGACTGGAGTTGGTGTATTTTGCACCAAAGTAAAAGACTCTGGGGTGAGTGGTGGGGGAGAGTTCAGGTCCTGGAACATGATGGCAGAGGACCTAGTGGGGGTTGTATTGTTGTGTGGAAAACTGGGGACTCTTATGCATGTACAAACTACTGTATTTACTGCCAACTATAAAACATTAATTACCCAATAAAGAAATAAAAAATAAAAATAAAAGAATAGGGAAACTTCCAATACAGGAGATGGGATATGGAACTCTGGTGGTAGAGACTATATGAAATTGTACTCCTCTAATCTTACAACCTTGACAATCATTATTTTTTTTATTTTGAAATGGTGTCATCTGTCCAAAAGTGATGGTTCCTGGTAATATGGTCTCTCATAGGGACAAAAACAAAAACAAAAACAAACAAACAAACAAACAAAACGAAGAAAAAAGAAAAGAAAAGGGAAGTGTCAGGGATATGCCCTGTGAGGGTCAGACTTTCATTTGCTGGTGTTAATTCTCAGCTTCCCGGTCCTAATCCTTCATTGTACCCTGTGTCTGCACCGGGCACGCTCCTGATTCCTTGCTAGATCCAGGCGGCCCATGTAAATAGTGTTTATGTTAAGGAAGTCATGTTCAGTGTGACTGGAGCACTCAGAAACTGATGTTGTTGTCACTTTAGATTAAGCTCTTATTTTAGTAGAGAAGGCAATTGAAGCAGGCAGCTGAGTGGCCGAATGAAATATTCAGCTCATTTCATTTAGAGTTGCCCGATTCCCATTGTTCATGGCTGGCACAGCTGGTTAACCCCACTGGTGCTGCAGACCGGAGGCCTGGTGCAGCACATGGGGTCCATACTGGAGCCTCCACTCCCACCTCACCCCCCAGCACCGTTTGGACCCTTTCAAGTGGTCCATTTAGCACTAAGAAGAGGGCAAGGAGAGGATAATCAAGGGTCACCCCTGCAGGTGCCTTCCAGAGCTCCTTTCCATCCATGGGCCCCAAGTGGATGCTTTACAAAGCTGCTTTGAGGCAGAGATGATAGCATAAAGGAAATGCAAAAGGCTCTCCTACCTGGGGCTCTAAAGCCCAGGTTCAATTCCCTGTACCACCAGCCGCCAGACCTGAGCAGGTCTATGGTCTATCTATCTCTACTATCTCCCACTCTTGAACTCTCTCATTAAAATAAAATGTTATAAAAATGTAAAAATAAAATAAGGGCTGCCATCAGGAGCCAGGTGGTGGCAAACTCGGTTAAATACACATAGAAGGAAGTGCAAAGAACCGACTGGCACAAGGATCTGGGTTCTACGTGGGGCCCCGGCTCCCCACCTGCAGGGAGGTTAATTCACAAGTCGTGAAATACGTCTACAGGTGTCTATCCTTCTCTCTCCTGCTCTGTCTCCCTTTTCCCTCCTAATTTCTCTCTGTTCTATCCAATAAAATGAAAACAAAAAACCAAAAAAAAGTCCTCCAGGAGCAGTGGAATTATAGTGTCTGCAATGAGCCTTAGTGATAACTCTGGAGGCAAAAAAAAAAAAAAAAAAAAGAGAGTCAGGAGGTAGTGCAGCAGGATAAGCGCACATGGTGCGAAGCAAGGATCCATGTAAGGATCCCGGTTCCAGCCCCTGGCTTCCCACCTGTAGGGGAGTCACTTCACAGGTGGTGAAGCAGGTCTGCAGGTATCTTTCTCTATCTCCCTCTCTGACTTCCCCTCCCCCTCCATTTCTCTGTCCTATCTAACAATGACATCAATAACAACAATAATAATAACTACAACAACAATAGAAAACAACAGGGCAACAAAAGGGAAAATAAATAAATAAATATTTTTTTTTAAATTAAAAAAAAGACTATCTAGGGCCAAAGAGATCCCTGGATCCCTGGGTAGGATGTGAATACTGTCTTATGTGTGACTCAGTTCAAGCCCTTTCACCACATGGGAATGTCAAGGCACATAAGGAAGCTCTGATTTCTCTCTTTTAAAAATTTATTTATTTGTTTTTAATATTTTTAATGTATTTATTAATGAGAGGGATAGGAGGAGAGAAAGAAAGAACCAGACATCACTCTGGTGCATGTGCTGCCAGGGACTGAACTCAGGAACTCATGCTTGAGAGTCCAGTGCTTTATCCACTGCACCATCTCCCGAACCTCTATTTATATATTTATTATTGGATAGAGACAGAAATAAATTGAGAGGGGAGGGGAGATAGAGAGAGAAACAGATAGAGAGAAACCTGCAGCCCTGTGTCTCCATTCCTGAAGCTTTTCCTTTATAGATGGAGATCAGGGGCTTGAACCCAAGTCCTTCCACACTATATTATGTGCATCTAACCAGGTACACTACTACGTGCACCACCCCCCCACTTGTCCCATCTACCCCAATAAAAACTCTCTCTTTTCTCTTGGTCTATGGAAAGTTTTTTTTAAAAAAAAACAAAAAACATTGTGGTAATGGTGAAATTGGCTCAAAGACCGAGATCCATAATAAATAATAAATAAATAAATAAATAAATAATAATAATAATAGTTATCTGTCTGTGCAAAGAGAATGCCTAATCTCTAGCTACAAGTGAAAGCAGACAAGCACAGAACCTTTGAAAACTGTGAGTTCTGCAAGCTAAAAATATTAAAAATAAGGGGCTAAGTAGTAGCGCAGCAGTTAAGCGCACATGGCGAAAAGCACAAGGATTCCGGTTTGAGCCCCGGGGATCCCCACCTGCAAGGGGGTCACTTCATGAGTGGTGAAGCAAGTTTGCAGGTGTCCATCTTTCTCTCCCCCTCTGTCTTCCCTCTTCTCTCTCCATTTCTCTCTGTCCTATCCAGTAACAATGACAGCAATAACAACAATAATAACCACAACAAAGATAAAAACAGCAAGGGCAACAAAAAGGAAAATAAATAAATATTTTAAAATATATTAAAAATAGGATTGGACACATCTCACTGGGCAGGGCACTGAGTTGGATTTGCGCCCACATTGAAGAAGCTATGGCATTGGAGGAACCTCCAGTGCTGTTGTCTGTGTATATCTGAGTGAAAAAGCAGTCTAGTGTAGCAAAATTGTGCATATACAAGGTCCTGGCTGCACTAAATAAATAAATAAATATGCACACAAATATGTACATATATGTGTATACATTTATGTGTCAGTAAACAAAATGTTAAAATGTAACAGTGCTGACCAAAGGGGGAAAAATGGACTAAGTTCCTTGAAACATGGTAGTTCAGTCTTGCAACAAGAAGATGTTTAAAACAAATGCCACCATCCCAGAACAAATGCATGACTTACATGAATTTCTGTTTGGAATCCACTCCTTGGAAAGTCTTATGGCAGAAAAGTCTTAAAGGAATGTTGCTACTTTCCCAGCAGAGTTTGTTGTTGAATTCTATCCTGGCCACTTTGGGGAACTAAACCTCTTCTTCAAGGCTGAGGAAAAGTCTCTTATAAGGCATTCTCTTTTCTTCTCTGTCTTTATATCTCTCCCTCTCTCTCTCTGTTATTTCCTCCTTTCTTCCTTTCTTGCCTTCTTCCTTTCTTTTCTCTCTCCTCTTGGCCTCTCATCCCTTCCTCCTTCATTCACCCCCCTCCACCTTTGGGGATGACATGTTAAACCAGAAGACTTGAGTAACTGAGGAGCCTGATAAAGTAAGCATGATACCTATATATCACACCCCTTGTTAAAGGATGCTTTAACAGTTTTCACACAGAAGAAAGTGCTTTGTAGAATGAATGGTTTTATCCTCTTGAGATTCCCAGAACAGAGAAATGCTCTTAGCTGCATCATAGGGATATTGCACAGTGCTAGATTAAAGTACCAGTCACCATCAAACAATAATGCTACTTGTTATTATGGAGATGCACACAATTCCAAACACATAAAGAGGGAGACAAAATATAAGCTTGACTTTATGCTCTGCTAGAAGTGACCCTTGCCTTCATAGAGGCTAAATGTTTGATAAACAATTATTCTGTGGGTCCACGGTTTTGACACTACAAGAGGTATGCAGTTTTAGAAAGAATATAAATTTGATATAAGAGGATTATTTATTTAAGATGAGAGTTCTGCCAACAGATCACTACTTCAAGTGCAGAGATATACCACAGTCATTCCAAATAATGTTCATATTAATTAGGTCTCCGGTCACACCTCTGTAATTTCTTTTTTTTTTTTTCTGCAGCTGTTGTGGGTATACTCTTCATAAACATGCTCGACAAGGAGACTAGAAAGAGAATCTATTTTTTTATCTAGTATGTAGAGCAAAATGGACTTTAACTAGTTGTAACTGGGAATTAGAAGCATACCCCACAACACACAGGGTACTTGCTGACTGCTGATTGCTACAGATGTGTGCCCTAAACACAGACATTGG
This sequence comes from Erinaceus europaeus, assembly GCF_950295315.1. Taxonomy (NCBI): domain Eukaryota; kingdom Metazoa; phylum Chordata; class Mammalia; order Eulipotyphla; family Erinaceidae; genus Erinaceus; species Erinaceus europaeus. Next base: position 61,564,286 of record NC_080168.1, read on the forward strand.
TGTGATTCTACTTCTGTCATGTCCATCCCCAAAGGAGAAATATATGGTATGTTAATAAAAGCATGAATGTTTAAAAAGCCATTTAATTCTTTACAGGAGACAACTTCTATTGTACTGGGCATTAATAATAACTACGTCCTTTGCTTGTAATATTAAATATACAGTAAGAAGAAAGTTTTTTTAAGGGGGACAAGTTCAAGTAGTAGTGTACCTAGTAGAGTACACACTTTATTATGTGCAAGGTCCAGGGTTCAAACCTTAGTCCCTACCTGCAGCAAGGTAGTTTCATAAGTGATCATGAGTGATAGAGCAGTGCTACCATTCTCTCTCTCTCTCTCTCTCTTTTTTAAATAGAGACAGAAATTGAGAAGAGAGAGGAGATAGGGAGAAAGACATAGAGACACCTCCAGCCCTGCTTCACCACTCTTGAACCTCCTGCCCCCACCCCTGCAGGTGGGGACCAGGGGCTTAAACCCAGGTCTTTACACACTATAATAAGTATGCTTAAACAGGTACACCACCACCTGGTCCCTTTCTCTAGCTCAGTTTCTCTATGTCAACCTCGCTCTCATTTTCCCTTATTTTTTAAAAAAATATTATTTATTTAATATTGGATAGAGACAGAGAGAAATTGAGAGGGGCAGGGGAGATAGAGAGGGAGAAAGGCAAAGAAACACCTGCAGCACTGCTTCACCATTAGTGAAGTTTTCCCCTTGTAGGTGGGGATGAGGGACTTGGATCTGGATCCTTACAGACCGTAATGTGAGTGCTTAGCACAGTGTGCCACCACCTGTCCCCAGTTGCTGGGCTAGCTTCGCGGGCAAGAGAGAGATGACCAGGGACTCATGGCTGAGCTGGGAACGCAGTTCAATCTTTATTGACGAGCGGAGATGCAGTTTGATCTAGCTATCTCTAATCACAATCCTGTCCTATATATAACTCCTGAGGCAGAAGTGTCAGGTCAGAAGAGGATGTACGTAGGATAGGGGGTGGGGATAAGGATAAAGCATGCGAACCAGTGGGGATTAAACCAGTGTGGGCAAAACAATGATTATGTAAATAGACCACAGCGGCAAGCAATGCAACAGAAGGAGTCTTAGAAACAGAATTTAGAAGCAAACCAACATTTCCCCCTTTCTTTTTAACTAATGGCCATAGTATCAGGAGTATGGGGTGAACAGAAACCTATATCATACAGGCATTTTCAAAAGAACTGGCATAAGACATGAAGGCACAAATAGGAGAGCAGCAAAAAGCAGTGTGATGCCAAGGGGAGGCCTGAGGGGGGCCTCAAAGGGCAAGGCCTAGCAGGTGAGAGGGCGTTTCTTGCCTCTGGAGGCATCTCTTGCCTCTGGGGGCGTTTCATGCCTCAAAGGACATTTTCTGCCTCTGTGGGCATCTCTTGCCTCTGGGGACATTTCATGCCTCAAAGGGCGTTTCCTGCCTCTGTGGCCAGAACCTAGTAAGAGGTGGGGTTTCCTGCCTCTGGGGGCCGGGCCTGCAGGTGAGGGAGCATGGCGTATAGAGTCCCAAGGCAGCTGCCTGCAAAGTTCAAGGACTGCTGCAGTCAGTCTTTGAGAAGCACAGCAGCGTAAAGGGAAGCTGCTGTAAACTTGTGTAAAGTTTCCCAAGAGGTGTACCAGTAAATCCAACAGAAGTGTCAGTCCAAAGCAGATGACCACAGGAGAAATGCCAGGCGATGAAACGCTGCACGTCTGTCTCAATGGGGAATGTCAGCCACCAGAATTCCACTTTTCTGTAGAGAGTGAGCTTTGGAGTCTGTGAATCTGTTTCTTCAGGTCGTGCCAGGTCACGTTATAGGCTTCGGGGCAGGGGGCTGCTGTAGTCGTGCGATGTCAGAGAACAGGGGTCCAAATGGATTTCCAGGGATTCCATTTGAGCAGATGCTTTTTCATGTGAAGACTTGATAGCTGTAATTCACTCACTTGTGAAGCAAAACTTGTAGCAGATTAGAGGTTTACTATAATTGATAACTCCATTATAATTGGTTTAAGTACCTTTATAATTTTGGAAGTCCTTTCTAGCATGATTTCAAGGTTGTTTAAACAGTATAAGCTCAATAGAAGAACCATATTTAGAAGCCTCAGGCATGAGAATCATTAGCATAATCATTGCACTTTCTACCCCACCCATAACTCATACAATTTTCAGGATTAAATGTTTCAGATTTATACCAAGACATAAAAAAAATCAAAAGAGGAAAAAACAATTTTTTGGATTGTTTCTGGATGTCTCTAGAAATCATGGCTGCATCCAGCATTTTTTTTTTTTGTAAAGTCAATGTCATACAAAAATTCAGTCATTCAAATCACTCTCTTGCAAAACGCAACTGAAAGCAGACAGCAAACTTAAGATATGCAGAGAGAACAACGAGGGGGAAATCGAGAGAAAAGTAGTAGGAAGTTTTTGATTCTTTCACCTTGAACTAGATTATCCAGATCTCACCATGTAGCATCATGAGTCCCTGGAGGGCGTCCTAGTCCAAAAAGCTCCTCAAAATTCCATTTAGGGTGCTTCTGATGGTTCCTGCTAGATTGCTGCAGGCACCCATTTTTAAAAACATCTACCCATGGAAGAAAGAATTGAATCAGGAGGGTAGAACTAACCACGTGTCTCCATTCTTGGAGACTGCCAGTGTACTGGAGAATGCCCTTCAAGTTAGAGTAGTCCTTCTCCATGGGAAACATGTGAAAGGAAGTCCAGAAAGTCCCAGGGGAAATCTCCGTGCATCTCCCAAGCTCTATGATCACAGTCATAAGGAACCAAAGTTCCCGGTCAGGGAACCAAAGTGTGGCTCAGAGCAAAATGTAGTCCTTCTCCTCAGGAAACATGGGAGAGGGAGTCCAGAAAGTCCCAGGAGAAATCTCCACGCATCTCCCAAGCTCTACAATCACAGTCAGGTCATAAGAAACCAAAGTTCCTGGTCAGGGAACCAAAGTGTGGCCCAGAGCAAAATGTTCCAGAGACAGAGAAACTGTCTCATAAAGAAAGAGTAGAGGCTTTGGGAAACCTCTTCATAAGCAGAAAGGCAGGCCATGATGGATGGGTAGCAAAGTGGCTTACTTATCTGGTCTTCTTAGGTCTGCTGCTTGTGTGTAGAGCCAAGGTTCATGCCCTATGTTGGTATGCCATATGCAGGTCCCAATTCAGGGCACCTGATGTTGGGTTGTGATGTGGAAGAGAGAGAGAGGGGAGATCTGGAGCGAAGAGGGAACACAAATCTTTATTTGCACGGGCACCTCAGATTTGGGTGAGAGATCAGTGGTTCGGGCCACATGGAGCTAGCAAAAATGGCTGCCTCCTGTAGCACCCTTCCTTGCATCTAATCTCTGAGGTGAAAAGCGGGCAAGAGAGAGAGAGGGGTGGAATAAGGGCTTTTATGGGAGAAAGTCAGGACATGATTGGCTAGGAAACAAGGCACTTGGGGATAGGATAATGGGGAAGGGGGAGGAGTAAACAAAGCACTCCAGGATAGGATAATAGCTCTTGCAGCTGGGAAGGGGGAGGAGTAAACAAAGCACTCCAACTATCAAGGGGAATTGACAATGCACATTTAAACACACATAGTACTACACATAAGGATATGTGTAAGGACCTGGGTTCAAGCCCCCACTCCCCACCTGCAGCAGGTATGCTTCACAAGCAGTTCTACAGGTGTCATTCTTCCCCCGCATATGTGTGTGTGTGTGCACGTGTGTGTGTATCCTCCTCCCCTCTCAATTTCTCTGTGTTCTATTGAATGAAAAAAAAAAAGGCCTCCAGAAGCAGAGGATTAGTAATTCCAGCATGGAGCCCGAAAACTAGAGACAAAAAATTATTATAGTTAAAATAGCTTACTTCAGATCTGGGCAGTGGCACACCTGGTTGAGCACACAAGGACACAGGTTCAAACCCCTGCTCCCCACAAGTGGGGGGCAGCTTCACAGGTGGGGAAGCAATGTTTAAGGTGTCTTTCTCTCTCCCTATCTTCCCCTTTCTTCTCAATACCTGTCATTGTCTATCTAACAAACAAAACAAATAAAATATAGCTTACTTTGCAAGTTATTACAATATGTGAGCAATGAACAAATTGCTCTGGTCTCTCCTCAGACCTGGAAAAGCACCCAGAGGAGTGAAGAAACTTAGAACTTCGTTTTATCTCTAATGAAATAATTTACTTTTGTTCTGCTCTAGCAAACATTTTTCTGAATAATAAATATCTGACATTTTTCAATAATTATGATTATATGCATCTGTTATTTTAAGACACAATGAGTCTAGATAGTAATTTAAAACAATTGGAAAACTCAGTTAAAAAATAGATGTTTAAGTCAAATTTTCTTCTTTAACTTAAAAAGCAGTCAGTACCAATTTTCAAGAAACACAATGACCTGCTGAATTTAAAGCATAAATAAACAGTGGAGTTGGGAGTCAAGAGGTAGCGCAGTGGGTTAAGCACAGGTGGCGCAAAATGCTAGGATAGGTGTAAGGATCCCAGTTCGAGCCCCCGGCTCCCTACCTGCAGGGGAGTCGCTTCACAAGTGGTGAAGCAAGTCTGCAGGTGTCTATCTTTCTCTCCCCCTCTCTGTCTTCCCCTCCTCTCTCCATTTCTCTCTGTCCTATCCAACAACGAACAACATCAACAATGGCAATAATAATAACCACAATGAGGCTACAACAACAAGGGCAACAAAAGGGGGAAAAAATGGCCTCCAGGAGCAGTGGATTCATGGTGCAGGCACCGAGCCCAGCAATAACCCTGGAGGAAAAAAAAAGGATAATGAAAGAACATAAGGAAAAAATGGGCAAATATGCATAAAATATAGTTACAGAAATAATAGTCAATCTATATCTGTGACCTTGGGAGAACTACTGAAATTTCCAATGGAGAGAATGGGGACACACAGCTCTGGTGGTGGAAACAGTGCAGAATTATGGCCCTGTTATCTCATAATTTTGTAAATCAATATAAAGCCACTAATTAAAACAACAGTAGGAAAAGAGTAAAAAGAAAGAAAATATATGACATGTACTTGACCCAGATATGAACCTGGATTCCAAGACACTGAGGAAATTTTGGTACTGTAGTAGTCTTTCTCTCTTTCTCTCTCTCTCTCTCTCTCTCTCAAGTTCAGTTTGGAACAGAGATATTCCAACAATAAGAGAGTGAGAGACAGAGAGATAGAGAGAGAGAGAGAAAGAAGATTAAAAATGCTCAGTCCCCCCCACACACTAATCTTTGACAAAGGTGTCCAGACTATTAAATGGGGAATGGTGAGTTTCTTCAATAGATAGTATTCGAAAAATTGGGATGAAACATGCAGAAGACTGAAACTGAACCATTATATTTCACCAAACACAAAATTAAATTCAAAGTGGATCAAGAACTTGGATGTTAGACCAGAAACTATAAAATACTTAGAGGAAAATATTGGCAGAACTCTTTTCCATATAAATTTTAAAGACATCTTCAATGAAACATATCCAATTCAAAGAAGACTTAATAAAAATAAACCAATGAGAAAACATCAAATTAAAAAGCTCTGTACAGCAAAGAAACCACCACCCAAACAAAGAGACTTCCACAGAATGGGAGAAGATCTTTACATACCATACATCAGACAAGAGGTTAATAACCAAAATAAATAAAGAGCACACCAAACTCAGCAACAACAAAACAAATAACCCCATCCAAAAATGGAGAGAGAATATGAACAGAATATTCACCATAGCAGAGATCCAAAATTAAGGAAAAATGTTCTAAGTCATTGACTGTCAGAGAAATGCAAATAAAGACAACAATGAGATACCACTTTACTCTTGTGAGAATGCCTTACATATGAAAAGGTAGCAGTAACAAATGCTAGAGAGGTTGTGAGGGCAAAAGAACCTTCCTACACTGTGGGTGGGAATGTAAATTGGTCCAACCTCTGTGGAGAGCAGTCTGGAAAACTCTCAGAAGGCTAGAAGTGGACCTAACCTATGAGCCTGCAATTCCTCTCCTAGGGATATATCCTAGAGATCCAAGTATACCTTCCAAAAAGATCTGTGTATACCTATGTTCATAGCAGCACAATTTGTAAAAGCCAAAACCTGGAAGCAACCCATGTGTCCAACAACAGATGAGTGGGTGAGAAAGTTGTGGTCTATATGCACAATAGAATACTACTCAGCTATTAACAGTGGTGAATTCACCTCATCTTGGATGGTGCTCAAAGGAATCATGTTAAGTGAGATAAGTGAGAAACAAAAGGATTAATATGAGATGATCTTACTCATAGAAGTTTAAAAACAAGGTCAGAAGAGAAAATACTAACCAGAACTTGGACTGGAGTTGGTGTACTGCACCAGTGTAAAAGATTCTGGGGGGGGGGGGGGTTTCAGAACCTAGTGGGGGTTGTATTATTATGTGGTAATTTAATGCATGTACAAACTATCGTGTTTTATTGTCAACCGTAAACCATTAACCCCCCCAATAAAGAAATTAAATAACACCTCTCAGTTCAATCATTTGTCTTAAGAATTCCAGTCTGCACACTCAAGAAAACAGTACAACTGACCCAAGTCTTAATAGGGTTCCCTACCCATTCATTAAAGGCTTAAAGGGAAAATAAGTCTTAGATTTAGGAATCAAATTCCAGTTGGAACTCTCAAGATAAATGACCCAATTACTGGTGTGAAGGGGATGACCTATTTATTAGCTTTGTGATTTTTTTACCATTGCATTTTGCTTCTTTTCTTTCTTTCTTTCTCTTTCTTTTCACTCCTGAAATTATAGGCACTGGATGATATTGCCACAAAAACGACTAGCAAACAAAATGAAAATGATGTTAAAAATATTTCAAGATGTCATGTTTGTGAAGGAGGATGGGGAGAATTAAGGCTTGTGGAAAGTTTCTCAGCAACATTAAAGCTTAAACAAAAGCACAGACCCTCACCCCCCTCCCCAACATCCCCTCAGAGCCAGGGGCTCAAACTGGAATTCTTAGCTGGTCCTTGAGCTTTGTGCCATGTACACTTACCCCACTATGCTACCACCCAGCCCCCCACAATAACTATTTCTTAAAAATATTCTCCTAATAAAAGCTCCCAAGAATGGGAGGTACTTACCTCATTTAGAGTAAAACAAAAAAGAGGCTTTTACCTTTGCTCAATATAATTCAAATGAGCAATTTGGAAGATGGTTCAGTTAATAAAGCATTGGATTCCCAAGCATGAGGCCCTGAGTTTAGTCCCTTGCAGGACCTATACCAGAGAGGTGCTCTGATTCTCTCTCTCCTCATATCTCTCTTTCTCATAAACAAATGTGCAAATCTTTTGAAAAATTAAAATGATATTATTCCATTTTTATATTCCTTTTACTTCCACTCTCCAGTATGAATAAACTATCTGAAAGCAACTAGGTAACAGATATCAAAATTCAGTGGGGATAAAGCTTAACAATTAGGCAAACAGTCTCTCATGCTTGAGGCTCCAAGGTCTCAGGTTCAATCCCCTGCACCACTATCAGCCTGAGCTGAGCAGTGCTCTGGATATATATGGCTTTCTCAAAATTCACACAAATATGGTTAAGAACCTATTATTTCCAGTAGTGACCTGCCTCTACCATTTGTTTCTATTTATAGTTCTTACATCACAGAGTAACTGAAGTGAAAAATCTTGGCACACTCCAGAGCCCTACCCCACTAAGGAAAGATAGAAAACAGCTGGGGGTATGGATCCACCTGTCAACACCCATATCCAGCAGAGAAACAATTACAGAAACCGGAACTCTCACCTTCTGCACCCCATAAAGAATTTTGGTCCATATTCCCAGAGGGGTCAATTTTAGAGGAAAATAAACAGAGGGCTCTGAACCCCAATTTCACCAGTATGGAAGTGCCTGTGACCAGGAATCTTATTTATATGGAAGCGAGTCTGGAAAATACCAGAGGAAGCCTGGCTCGGTTTCTCTTATCTGAGAGAGAAGAGAGAGAGAGAGAGAGAAAAAAAAAAAAAGGATGCTCAGAACTAATAATAGGTGTAAGTGTGACTTAGAAAAGAAGTGAAGGCAGGACTGTAGAAAAAAATGGCAAGGGAAAAAAAAAAGATATACATAGTGATAGCTATAAAGTCAGCCCATATCTGTGACCTTGAGAGAACTACTGCAGTTTCCAATGGAGAGCATGGGAACACAGAACTATTGTGTTGGGAATGGTGTAGAATTATATTCCTTCTATCTTATAATTTAAATGAATATTAAATCACTAATAGAAATAAAGTTAAGATGATCTTTGGAACCATCCAAACAACATAGTCAATAATTCATCCCTCCACACTTTGTTCTTGTACATTGCTCACTTCTTTATCCTTATTTCTGCTGTCTTGATTTAAGAATGAGTCATTTCTCTTCTAAATTGCCATAGAGTCAGCTCAGTAGGGTGGAGCAGTAACGGGAGGACTAATGCTGATGCAATTGGCAGGTTATATAAAGAAAAGGAATGTGAAATTGTGAATACAAAATGTGTTCCACCAGTCATTAAAAGGCTAGCAGTAAAGAAAGAGAATATATTTATAATGAAATTAAGCACACACTTTTGCCAAGTTTAGAAAGAGTATGATCCTCTGAATCCATTTGAGTCCTTACGAATATATTTCTCAAGGTTCCTCTAAACTAGACATGATTTTAAAGTTTAATTTCAACTTCTTTTTAAAATATATCTTATTTATTTATTTTATTTTTATGAGGAAGATATGAATCTATAGATAAAATAGATAAGTAGAGCACTGCTCAACTCAGGCTTAGGGTGGAGCTGAACCTGGGACCTAAAATGCTTAGAAATGAAAGTCTTTTGCAGAACTATTATGCTATCTCCCCAGTCCATAGTTCAACTGCTTTATATATATCATTAGTAAATCTTACTTCTTAAAATCTACAAGTTTGAAGCTACAATACAATATCACTGCTAAAGGCTTTTTTTGTTCTAAAATGAAATTGTAAACATATTCCTTCCCTACTTTAAACCATTTGTGCCAAGGGAATGAATGGGTCAAATCCTTTCCTGATACTACCTGCACTTATTTCTCCAACCTTACCCTCTGTTATTCCATACAAGTTGTATTAATTACAATGGCTCAGTATGTGCTTCCAACCTTCCAGTATCTTATCACATGTTCTTTCCTTGAACTGAGAGACTTCTCCTTCACTTTTCTGGCTAGCACATTCACCTCATGTTCTTGTTTAACTCCCAAATTACCAGGGAATGCCTTCCCAGGACTCACAATGGAGTAGGTGACATACCCCTTGATCCACTCTCCTTTCAGACTGCACTTATCATCTATTCCGAGGATTCATAACACTGTCTTCTCCCCCTACTGCATTTGAAGCTCCTTCAGGACAAAAATCACACTCTTATCCTAGACTTTTTTTTTTCCAGAAGTCTGCCTTAAGTAATTGTTCAATAATCCTCAGCTGAACAAATGAATGAGAAAAAAAACAAGAAGCAATCATAGCATGCTGCTTTGGTTACTGAAATTTCTGCCATTCATTATTCTTCTCTGGAAATATTTTGCTGTGAAACTATACTTGTTTAATAATGGGGAATGCAACTTACAATAAAAAATTGGTTTTGACAGTTAATGGTATTTATGTAATTTCCTCATGTTTGGGAATGACTCTCTCTCCAAACACAGCTTTCTAATTCTATTCTCAACTCTGTCTTTCCAGACAATATTTTTAGTATACCTGCATGATAGCTATCAGGCTCAAGCAAAAATTACTAAAGTCATTGTTCCTTTGGAGTATACCTAAAATAGACTTTGAAGACCTCTAGATTCATCTGCTTTATTTCTACATCTGGATTCCTGCTTATTAAACATTTTTTCCTGCTTTATATCTTACTGCCTTTCAGCCACCAAGTTGCAAATGCTACCATGACTCCATCCTGACTCTGCTGGGTAGACAACCTTACCAATATGTCCTGGAACCTCACCTCTCCAGAGTCCTATATCACTAGGGAAAGACAGAAACAGGTTGGGGATATGGATTGACATGCCAACATCCTTGTCCATAAGAGAAGAAATTACAGAAGCCAGACCTTCCACCTTCTGAACCCCCAAAAGAATACTGTTCTATACCTCCAGAGGGACAGAAATGTTAGGGGAAAATTATCAGAGGGCTCTGAAATCCAATTCCATCAGGACCCAGAGAGAGAACAGAAAAAAAAGGACATTAGGAATTTTCAGTAATATAGGTGTGACTCAGAAAGTATGAGAATGCAGGAGCATAGAAAAAATGGGCATATATATAAATATAGGTAGTCATAGAACATCTGGACATCCAGAGGCATGGCTATGGTGTAAGCCCTTTCAGAACACTTTCCTGATAAACTCAGAAAAACAATGAAAAGACACCTGAAAACTCAACAGAATACAAGCAGAATTTCTTCAGAAACTAATTAATTCATAGCCACCAAGTTGCAGATGCTACTATGAATCCATTCTGATTTCCCTGGCAGAGGACCTAACCAATGTGTCCTGAAACCTCACCTCTCCAGAGCCCTTCCCCACTAGGGAAAGATAGAAACAGGCTGGGGGTATGAATCCACCTGTCAACACCCATGTCCAGTGGAAAAGAAATTACAGAAGCCAGAATGCCCACCTTCTGCTTTCTATAAATAATTTTGGTCCATATTCCCAGAGGGATAAAGAATAGGGAAGCTTTAGATCAAATCAATGGGGTTTACAGTCAACAGTATTAATATACTTTCCCCATATTTGGGAGCTACTCTCTTCCTTGTTCCAGCTTTCTAATCCGTTTCCCAACTATGACACCATCTTCCTAGACAATAACCTGGGTCCACCTGCATATTAGCTGTCAGACTAAGAAAAAAAAAACTAGTGAAGTCATGGGCCCCTTGGAATAGACCTAAAATAGACCTACTAGCTTTTTCCAAAACAGAGACCTCAAATCTTCATCTGCAATATTCTTGCCTTTAGGTTCATGATTAGTCAACAATTTCTTTCTGCTTTATATCTTAATTCTTTTTCAGCCACCAGGTTTCAGATGATACCATGATGCCAACCTGACTTCCCTGGGCAGATGACCTCACCATGTGTCCTGGAGCTCGGTCTCCATGGGTCCCTGCCCCACTAAGGAAAGAGAGAGACAGGCTGGGAGTATGGATCAACCTGCCAATGCCCAGTTCAGTGGGGAAGCAATTATAGAAACCAGACTTTCCACCTTCTGTATCCCATAATGATCCTGGATCAATATTCCCAGAAGGATACAGAATAGGAAAGCTATCAGGGGAGGGGATGGGATACAGAGTTCTGGTGGTGGGGATTGTGTGGAATTGTACCCCTCCTACCCTATAGTCTTGTCAATATTTCCACTTTATAAATAAAAATAATAAAAAAGAATAGAGAAGCTTCCGATGGAGGGGATGGAATATGGAACTTCGATGGTGGGAAATGTATGAAACTATACCTTTGTTTTCTTACAATCTTATTAATCATTATTAAATCATTAGTAATTTTTTTAAAAAGATTCTTTTTGTATCTTATTCTAGTTTTCACTAGATCTGCTATCTAATTCCAAAACTGAGATCACCTGTGCCAGGTGTATTTGCATGGCCAATTGCCTTCTTCACCTGAAACCATGTTTAGGATCATACTACACAATTAGCTACAGAAATATCATTGGTGCAGATTCATTAAAGCATATTTTCTTAAATATTTCTCAGTATGCATATTTCTCAGTAAGTAGGCATCCATTTAAGTTTTGGAAAGAAAAAACAATTGTATAAGGGACTTATTTCCAAAGGTCTATATTTGAGGCACTAACTAAAAGGAATATAAATCTCTTGCCATCTGGAATAAAACAATGATGAATACTACACAACTCAAATGATTTCCATATACACAAAGCCACATTTCCAATCCACTAGTGTAATTCCTACTTCCCACCTTGGATGCACAACTGAAGAATTGTTTTGAAAGGGAAAATATCCAAAATAATCTGATAATTCTCCTAAATATACTATTAATGAAGTTGACCATATATTACTCCTTCTTGATAAAGTTTGCATCATTTGAGTTAGTAAATGTCCATACAAAGTTGAAAGCAAACATGTTCCTTTTCTCTCTCACAGGGTTTAAACATCATGCTTTATTACACATTGTCTAAACAGGCTCCACATGAAGCAGAACATATACACACAGAGCACTGAGATAGAATATAGGTCACATGCGAGCTCAGACCTACAAGGATATAGAGGTTGCACAGGCACCTGTGCTGAATATGGGCCCCAGATCAGATCGATGGAGTTTATACTTAACAGTATGTATATACTTTTCCCTTATTTGGGAGATATTCTCTGCCCTGATCCAGCTTTCTGGTTCTATTTCCAACTTTGACACCACCTCCTTAAGACAATACCTTTAGCCCACCTGCATGTTAGCTGTCAGGCTCAGACAAAAATTACTAAAATCATGGCCCCCTTGGAATATACCTAAAATAGATTTCCTAGATTTTTGCAAAATGGAGACCCCAAAGTTCATCTTCTCTACTCTTACCTTTAGGTTCCTGATAAACTATTTTTTCTGCTTTATATCTTAATGCTTCTCAGTCATCAAGTTGCAGATGCTACCATGGAGCCAAACTGACTTCCCTGGGCAGAGGACCTCACCAAATATGTCCTGGAACCCCACCTCTCCAGATCCCTGCCCCACTAAAGAAGGATAGGTACAGACTGGGGCTATGGATCGACCTGTGAACACCCATGTTCAGCGGAGAAGCAATTACAGAAGCCAGATCTTCCACATTCTGTACCCCATATTGATCAGTTATAAAGAATAGGAAAGCTTCCAATGGAAGGAATGGGAAACAAAATTCTGATGGTGAGAATTGTGTGAAATTGTACCTCTCTTATCCTATGGTCTTGTTTATCATTATTAAATCAATATATTTAAAAAGGAGGAAAAAAGAATACATGTTATGAGAGTCAAATATGCAATCCACACACCAGAAGAATAACATCAATAAACTCCAAATGAAACTGTTTTGGTAGCTTCACCAATATTTGAATCTGGGTTTAATCTACCTCCATCATTCACATATAAATCAATTCTCTCGCCTTTAATCTTAAATTGAGCTGCCCACCAATGAGATTCTATACCTTCTCTGTATAAGGTATGCTATTCTGAACTAATATGATGGCAGGGCCCTCTGTTAAAGCAAAAGATATTTTTCTTCTCAACAGGCCCCTGCCTCTGCTAGTGTCTTTAGCTTGTTTAAAAGAAAGGCAGTATTTTTCTATTTGCACAAGTTTGCAAGCAAAGCCTATTTGAGGGAGCAATACTGAGAAATCGCAGACAGAATGCAAGCTTTAGAATCACAAAGTCATGACACAGAATCTGCAAAGCTATTTTAAGGTCTGTGTGACACTGACATGCCCGGGCACCTTTGAGCAGTAATATTAGCGGTTAAATTGTTTCCCCCCCAAGTTCATGTGCTCAAGCCCTACTCCCAGCATCTCTGAATATGGCATTTGAATAATAGAGTGGTAGCAGATAAAATCAGCTGAGATGAGATCATTTGTGTGGCTCACAATACAGTATGAACAGAGTTCTTATGAAGAAGATAAATTTGAGTAAATATTTAGACACTCAGTGAAGGGAGATTATGCGAAACTACAGAAGATGCTATTTGTAAGCGAAATAGAGAAACTTTCATATCCTATGGAAAGGACCAATCCTGATGACACCTTGATTTGGGGTTTGTTTAATATTTTATCCACTTCATTCTAAAGAGAGGTAGATACACAGAAAGGGAAGGAGGGAGGGAGGGAGGGAGAGAGAGAGAGAGAGAGAGAGAGAGAGAGAGAGAGAGAGAAGCACTGGCCAGCTTTGGCTTATGATGATGCTAGGGATTGAACCTAGAATCTCAAAGCCTCTGGCATGACAGTCTTGTGAAACCATTGTGCTATTTGTACAACCCCTGTTTTTTCTACTTTGATCTTCAAAAATGATAAGATAATGTGAGTGTCAGCCTGAAGCATGTGACACTTGCTCTGTTGCTCCTGTGAGGGGCTTTTGCAAGGAGATCCACTGCAAGATTCTACAGATGCATTGGCCTAGATGAGGAGTTGCATTTTTTGAACAAACAAAATTTAGGAACTCTATGAATACATCATAATTACTTTTTCTCTTTGAAACTATATGGGAAAGGAAGACCACTGTTGCCTAGTCTCTGGAAGAGGGAAATTCTTTACGAGAGAGCTCCTTTTGGCTCAGCAAGAGCCATGTGGGCATTCCAGGGCATTCCAGGAAGAAATTAGAAAAGGAGAGCAGATTGTGACTCCATCCTGACTTCCCTGGGCAGACAAGCTTACCTATATGTCCTGGAACCTCACCTTTCCACAGCCCTGCCCCACTAGGGAAAGACAGAAACAGGCTAGTGGTATGGATCCACCTGCTAGCATCCATGGCCAGCAGAGAAGAAATTACAGAAGCCAGAGCTCCCACCTTCTGCATCCCTCCTCCCCCCAAAAAAACAGATGAGTGACTGAGTAAGTTGTGGTCTATATGCACAATGGAATACTACTCAGCTACTAAAAATGGTGAATTCAACTTCTTCACTTTATCTTGGATGGAGCTTGAAGGAATCATGTGAAGTGAGACAAGCCAGAAAGAGAATGGTTAATATGGGATGATCTCACTCATAGACAGAAGTTGACAAATAAGAACAAAAGGGAAAACACAAAGCAGAACTTGGACGGGAGTTGGTGCATTGCACCAAAGTCAAGGACTCTGGGGTGGGGAGGGGCATGTTCAGGTCCTGGAACATGCTGGCAGGGGAGGACAAGGTGGGGGGTTAGAGTGTTATGCCAAAAACTGAGAAATGCTACACATGTACAAAATGTTAAATGTAAACCATTAATCCCCCCAATAAAGAAGAGAAAAAAAAGGGAAGGGAAGGGAAGGAAAGGAAAGGGAAGGGAAGGGAAGGGGAGGGAAGGGGAAGGGGAGGGGAGGAGAGGGGAGGGGAGGGGAGGGAAGGGGAGGGGAGGGAAGGGGAAGGGGAGGGGAGGGAAGGGGAAGGGGAGGGGAGGGAAGGGGAAGGGGAGGGGAGGGAAGGGGAGGGGAGGGGAGGGGAGGAGAAGGAAGGGAAGGGGAGGGAAGGGGAGGGGAGGGGAGGAGAAGGAAGGGAAGGGGAGGGAAGGGGAGGGGAGGGGAGGGAAGGGGAAGGGGAGGGGAGGAGAAGGAAGGGAAGGGGAGGGAAGGGGAGGGGAGGGGAGGAGAAGGAAGGGAAGGGGAGGGAAGGGGAGGGGAGGGGAGGGAAGGGGAAGAAAGGGAAGGGGAGGGGAGGAGAGGGGAGGGGAGGGAAGGGGAGGGGAGGGGAGGGGAGGGAAGGGGAGGGGAGGGAAGGGGAGGGAAGGGGAGGGGAGGAGAGGGGAGGGGAGGGAAGGGGAGGGGAGGGGAGGGGAGGGGAGGGGAGGGAAGGGGAGGGGAGGGGAGGGGAGGGGAGGGGAGGGGAGGGGAGGGGAGGGGAGGGGAGGGAAGGGGAAGAAAGGGAAGGGGAGGGGAGGGAAGGGGAAGAAAGGGAAGGGGAGGGGAGGGAAGGGGAGGGGAGGGGAGGGGAGGGAAGGGGAGGGGAGGGAAGGGGGAGGGGAGGGGAGGGAAGGGGAGGGAAGGGGGAGGGGAGGGGAGGGGAGGGAAGGGGAGGGGAGGGAAGGGGGAGGGGAGGGAAGGGGAGGGAAGGGGGAGGGGAGGGGAGGGAAGGGAAGGGGAGGGGAGGGGAGGGAAGGGGAAGAAAGGGAAGGGGAGGGAAGGGGAGGGGAGGAGAGGGGAGGGGAGGGAAGGGGAGGGAAGGGGAGGGGAGGGGAGGGAAGGGGAGGGGAGGGGAGGGGAGGGAAGGGAAGGGGGAGGGGAGGGAAGGGAAGGGAAGGGGAGGGGAGGGGAGGGGAGGGAAGGGGAGGAGAGGGGAGGGGAGGGAAGGGGAGGGAAGGGGAGGGCAGGGGAGGGGAGGGGAGGGAAGGGGGAGGGGAGGGGAGGGAAAGGGAAGGGAAGGAAAAGGAGGGGAAGGAAATGGAAGGAAGAGAAAAGAAAAGAAAAGAAAAGAAAAGAAAAGAAAAGAAAAAAGATTTCTGGTCCATACTCCCAGAAGGGGAGAAATGTTAGAGGAAGATGACCAGAGGGCTCAGGACTCTTAATTCCACCAAGACCTGGAAAAAGAAGAGGAAAAAAGGAGGGGCACATGGAAGTAGCAAATAGGTATAGGTATGACTTAGAAAGGAAGAGAAGGCAGGACCATAGGAAAAAAATGGGCAAATATATATATGGAAATAATAGTCAACTCATATCTGAGACCTTCTTAGAACTACTGCAGTTTCCAATGGAGGGAATGGGGACACAGAACTCTGGGGGTGGGGACAGTGTAGAATTGTACCCCTGTTGGGAGTCAGGCGGTAGCACAGTGGGTTAAGTGTAGGTGGCGCAAAGCGCAAGGACCGGCTTAAGGATCCCGGTTTGAGCCCCCAGCTCCCTACCTTCATGGGAGTCGCTTCACAAGTGGTGAAGCAGGTCTGCAGGTGTCTATCTTTCTCTCCCCCTCCTCTGTATTCCCCTCCTCTCTCCATTACTCTGTCCTATCTAACAATGACGATATCAATAACTACAACAATAAAAAAGAATTATATCCCTGTTACCTTGTAATTTTATACACCAATATTAAATCAGTCATTTACAAAAAAAATCAAAGGAGAGCAGAAGTTCTTTGTAAAATCATCCAAATGTGCATCTGCAGCATCCCACAGGTACTGAGCAGGGAGAGGAGGAGAGAAGAGGATGGAGGAGAAAGCGTGGCCCTCCCAGGATGCACAGGCCCCTATCCATTGCTGCCCTGTAGTTAAATGACAGGTTGAAGGTCATTTCGATGTAGTTTTAAAAGAAAACTGAAAGATACATTTCTCGTGCACTCAGTGTGAAGACTGAAACATACCTGCCACATGCAGGGAGACTTGGATCCTCCTGAAGCTTGCCTCTACACCACGGGGTAATTAAACAGCCTGGAAGAGAAGGAGAGCTAGGTCATTCGGAGGCAGCTGCCTGGTGTGTAATGCTGAGGTCAACTCTTTGAAATCTTGACTGGGGAGACACCAGTAATAAGCCAAGGATGAGAGAGCAGAACAGCTACCATTATAGAGTCTTAAATTCCACCTAGACAGATAACCGAGCAGCCAATGAAAGGAAAAGAGAGAGTGCATCTGTTTGGTTTATTTATTTATTTATTTATTTATTTAAACCAAAAGGCTCCAGGTTTCAGACAGGACAAACAGGACCTACATGCTGACAGTCAATGTTTCACACCTGAAATCTACCCCATGACATATATATATATATATATATATATATATATATATATATATATGCATAGACACTGCAATCATTATTTTTAAATTAATGTAGAAGGTGGGACTGGACCATGGTGCACCTGGTTAAATGCACATAGCACCATGTGCAAAGACCTGGGTTTGAGCTCCTGCTCCCCACCTATCTCCTTCTCCGTTTCTTGGCCCCACCCTCAATTTCTCTCTATCCTATCCAGTAAAATATAAAGGAAAAAAAAGTTGAAAGTGATCACTGGAAACAGTGGATCCAAAGTGCAGGTACTGAGCCACAGCAATAACTCTGGTGGCAATTCAAAATAATTAATTTAGTGATCAAAAAAAATTCAAGAGAACATCTAAAAATGAAGTAGTTGGGGGCTGGGCGGTACCACATGGTGTTAAATGCACATAATCCAGAAGCACAAGGACCCCTGCAAGGATTCCTATTCAAGGCCCTGTCTCCCCACCTGTAGCAGGGTCACAAGTAGTGAAGCAGGTCTGCAGGTGTCTATCTTTCTCTCCCACTCTCAGGCTCTCTGTCTTCCCCTCCCTTTCAATTTCTCTCTGTCCTATCCCTACCCCACCCCCAATGGCCTACAGGAGCAGTGGATTTATAGTGCAGACACGAACCCCAGCAACAACCCTGGCCAAAAAATTAATTAATTAATTATAAAAATAAAGAAGAAGTGGTCTATTTCCAATAATAGTAATACAAATCTAGAGAAGGTTATATGATGTGTACTATTTTAGATAAAGGACACAAATAAGAAAAAAAGTGTCTGTGACATCTGAGCAGATGATAGGATAAAGTAAGTCAGAGAGAGGAAAATCCCAGGCAGTAGGAACAGCATGTGCAAAGGCCCTGTGCTTACAAGCTTGCAAAACATATCACCTACCATTGTGAGACATCCCCCTTGCCCTTTGCTGTGTTCCCGGGAACCAAAGATAACATCTTTAGAGACTACAGTACAATATCAAAGCCAAGGTACTCACTGGATAAAGTCAAGATAAATTCCATTCCTCTTATTGCTTTTTGTAACCATAGTCACACTCATTTTCCTCTCACTCCACCTTTTCTGTAACCCTGAAAACCATTCATCTATTAATGATTTTATAATGTTGTTATTTTAAGAAGACTATGGGGGAGCAGGGTGTTGTTGTACCTTGTTGAGAACACATGCTACAATGCACAAATACCCAGGTTTGAGCTCCCAGTCCCCACCTGTAGGGGGAAAGCTTTGTGAGTGGTGAAGCAGTGTTGCAGGTGTCTCTCTGTCTCTATCCCTCTCTATCATCCCCTTCCTTCTTAATTTATGACTGTGTCTATCCAATAAATAAAGATAATAATAATAATAACACTATAGGGTCAAAGAAGTGACTCAGTGTGGACCTCTTCATTTCTTACTGTTTCTAGCCAATAAAAAAGATAATAATCATCATCACTATAGGGATAAATAAGTGACTCAGTGTAGATCCCTCAATTTCTGTATGTCTCTATCCAATAAATAAAGATAATAATAATAATAGAACACAATAGGGCTAAAGAAGTGACTCAGTATAGAGTTCATACTCTGCCTGTGTGAGGTCTGGATTCAATCCCAGCACTATATATGACGGAGAATTGCTATGGTATCTCAAAAGATATATATTATATTGGTAAGTAACTTTATCAGTGGGTACAATAATATAGACATGTATAGGATTCTTTAATTAATCAATTAATTAATCACTGGGCAGAGACAGAAATTGAGAGGGGAGGGGAAGAAAGTGAGAGATACATAGAGACATCTTGCAGTCCTGCTTCGCTCCTCATGAAACTTTCCCCTATAGGTGGGGACCAGGGGCTTGAACCTGGGTCCTTGGACACTGTAATGTGAGCACTTAACCAGGTGTGCCACTGCTCGGCCCCTGGACATGTAAAGTTTTACTCTCAAATGTTAAACAGTATTGCCAACCAATGGTCCATCAGTCTTTTTTTTTTAAATAGCTACAAATAAATTTATGCAAAGGCAATAATATAAACAGTATTCTGATTTAGATGATATCCAGAAAATTATCATGATTTAAAAATTATTGATGGACCAACTGGTTCCACTACTTCCTTCACTTGTACTGCCAATTTGTTATCAATGGTTAGTTTAAGCCTTGAAGGACAATGCATTGTTTCTAGTTTGGGGTTACTGTGAATGAAGCTGTTACACACATGGGTATGCAAGGTTTTGTGTGAACATACATTTCCTTTTCCCTGGGAAAAATGCCCAGGAGTGCAGTAACTGAGGTGTATGGTTGTTTCATGCTAAGTTTTCTATAAAAACCTGCCAAACTCTTTTCCAAAAAGGTTATCCCATTTTCTCCTCCCAGCAGCCATGCAGGATGAGCCAGTGTCTGCATTCTTGCCAGCGTTTGGTGTTGTCACTATTTAGTCATGTTGACTCTTTAATGATTAGTGATGGTGAATATTTTATGTGCCTATTTGCTATCTGTATAAGCTTTGCCATGATACGTTGCCTCCTGCCTTCTGTTGGTTTTCTAAGTAGGTGTCTTCTTTTTCTGTAGTATTTTGAGAGTATGTATACCCTTACTAATTGTCCTTCAAACAGTCTATAGCTTTTCATTTATTTTTTTATAATTTTTATTTATTTGATCAAGACACTTAGAAATCAAGAGGGAAGGGAGGTAGAGAGGGAAAGAGACAGAGAGACACCTGCAGCACTGCTTTACCATTCACAAAGCTTTCCCTCTGCAGGTGGGGACCAGGGGCTCGAACCTGGATCCTTGCGCATTGTAGCGTGTGCTCAACCAGGTGCACCACCACCTGGACCCTAGCTTTTCATTTAAATGGGGCTTTACATAGAGTAAAAGCTTTAACCTTTGACCCCCAAAAAATCAATTTTTTGGAACTCTTTTTCCTGGTGTGGATTATGCTCATTGTATTATGGACCAAACATGACTTTTGCCAGTCCAAGAGATTCTGAGGACTTCCTTTCTCATAAAATGTGTATGATGTTAAGACTTGCATTTCAGTTCATGATCTATTCAGAGCTATTTTTTATAAAAGCTGTAAATGGGGCAGGGGTAGACAGCATAATAGTGGTGCAAAGAGACTCATGACTGAGGATCCGAAGTCCCAAATTTAATCCCCTGCACGATCAAAAGCCAGAGCTGAGTAGTGCACTGGCTAAAAAATAAATAAAATAAGACAAAATAACAATCTGTAAATGTTGCCCATATATGTCCACAATGTCTCAACTCCATTTCTTGTCAAGGGTGTGCTTTCTTTGTTGAACTGGTTTCACACCTTTGTAAAAAACCAGTTGATCCTGGCCGTTTAAACTGTTTAATGTCTGAATCCTAACCAGGTATTATTCAAAATCAATTGCGTATTTGATTACTGTAGGCTAGGCCTAACAAGGTAGTAATTCATTGAAAACATTTCACACTCTTGTCCTTGACTCTTGATTGATTTTTAACTGTTTCCCCTTTTCTTAGATTATACATACTCAGATATATAGTCCAGTCTTGCTAAACATTTATTTTATCTTGCATTGTTGGAGACCATATAGTTTATAGCAAAATAAAAATCACTTAATTATACAAAGAGAACAGCTTTACTAAAGTGATAAGTATATACAAATTTTGGAAACTGTGCCTATATGTAATTATGTAACTTTCTGAGTCAGCAATCATTTGACAATGTCCATGTGTCAATTTTTTTTTTTTGCTTCCATGGTTATCACTGGGGCTTGGTGTCTGCAATAAAAATTCACTGCTCTTTGAAAAATTAAACAAGATTGACAAATCCCTAGCCATACTTACTAAAACAAAAAGGGAAAACACTCAAATTAATAGAATTGTACACAATAAAGGAGATATCACAACTGACACCACAGAAATTCAGAAAATCATGCAGAACTTCTATGAAGAACTATACACCACCACGCTAGAAAATCTGGAAGAAATGGAAGAATTCCTAGAAACATATGCCCTTCCAAAACTGAACCTAGAAGAACTACAAAACCTAAATGCACCAATCACAGACAAAGAAATTGAAACAGTTATTAAGAATCTACCCAACAACAAAAGTCCTGGACCAGATGGTTTCACAAACAAATACTACAAAACCTTCAGGAAACAGTTAATACCTATACTTCTAAAGCTTTTCCACAAGATCAAAGAAACAGGAACACTCTCTTCCACCTTTTATGAAGCCAACATCACCCTGATACCGAAAGCAGGTAGGGACACAACAAAAAAGGAAAACTACAGATGAATATCTGTGATGAACATAGATACCAAAATATTAAACAAGATCCTGGCCAACCAATACAGCAGTATATCAAAAAGATTGTTCATCACGACCAACTGAGATTTATCCCAGGAATGCAAAGCTGGTTCAACATACATAAGTCTATCAATGTCATTCACCACATCAATAAAAGCAAAACCAAACACCACATGATTATCTGAATAGATACAGAGAAAGCCTTTGACAAGATCTAACACCTATTCATGCTCAAAACACTACAAAAAATGGGAATAGATGGGAAATTCCTCAAGATAGTGGAGTCCGTATATAGAAAACCAACAGTCAACATCATACTCAGTGGACAGAAGCTGAAAGCATTCCCCCTCAGATCTGGAACTAGACAGGGCTGTTCACTATCCTCATTACTCTTCAACATAGTACTGGAAATTCTTGCCATAGCAATCAGGCAAGAGAAAGAAATCAAAGGAATACAGATTGGAAAGGAAAAAGTCAAACTCTCACTATTTGCAGATGATATGATAGTATACATAGAAAAACGTAACGAATCCAGCAGAAACTACTGGAAGTTATTAAGCAATATAGCAAGGTGTCAGGCTACAAAATCAATGTACAAAAATCAGTGGCATTTCCTTATGCAAACACTAAATCTGAAGGAAAAGACATCCAGAAATCACTCCCATTCACTGTTGCAGCAAAATCAATAAAATAACTAGGAATAAACCTGACCAAAGAAGTGAAAACTATGAGTCACTATTCAAGGAAATAGAAACTGATACCAAGAAATGGAAAGACATCTCATGTTCATGGATTGGAAGAAAAAATATCATCAAAATGAATATTCTCCCCAGAGCCATATACAAATTTAACGCAATACCCACCAAAGTTCCACCAAGCTTCTTTAAGAGAATAGAACATAAACTACAGTCATTTATCTGGAACCAGAAAACACCCAGCATTGCCAAAAAATCTTGAGGAAAAGAAACAGAAATGGAGGTATCACACTCCCAGATCTCAAACTATATTAAAAGGCCATAATCATCATCAAAACAGCCTGGTACTAGAAAAAAAAATAGGTATACAGAGCAGTGGAATAGAATTGAAAGCCCAGAATTAACCCCCCACACCTATGGACATCTAATCTTTGATAAGGGGGCAAAAATATTAAATGGAGGAAGGAGGTTCTCTTCAATAAATGGTTCTGGGAAAACTGGGTTGAAACATACAGAAGAATGAAACTGAACCACCTTATCTCACCAAAAACAAAAATCAACTCCAAATGGATCAAGGACCTGGATGTTAGACCAGAGCTATCAAATACTTAGAGGAAAACATTGGTGGAACACTTTCCAACCTAAACCTCAAGGACATCTTTGATGAAACAAACCCAATTGCAAGGAAGACTAAATCAGAAACAAATCAATGGGACTACATCAAATTGAAAAGCTTCTGCACAGCCAAATAAACTATCACACAAATAAGGAGACCCCTCACAGAATGGGAGAAGATCTTCACATGCCATATATCAGACAAAGGATAATCACCAAAGAGCTCAGCAAACTGAGCATCAGAAAACCAAATGACCCCATCCAAAAATGGGGAGAAAATATGAATATGAACAAAACATTCACTACAGAAGATATCCAAAAGGCTGACAAACACATGAAAAATTGCTCCAGGTCGCTGATTTTCAGAGAAATGCAAATAAAGACAATATTGAGATACCATGTCACCCCTGTGAGAATGGCATACATCAAAAAGGACAGCAGCAACAAATGCTGGAGAGGCTGTGGGGACAGAGGAACCCTTCTGCACTGCTGGTGGGAATGTAAACTGGTTCAGCTTCTGTGAAGAGCAAACTGGAGAACTCTCACAAGTCTAGACATGGACCTACCATATGACCTAGTGATTCCTCTCTTGGGGATATAACCCAAGGACTCCATAACACCCAACCAAAAAGATATCTGTACACCTTTGGTCATAGCAGCACAATTTGCAATAGCTAAAACCTGGAAGCAACCCATGTACCTAACAACAGATGAGTGGCTGAAAAAGCTGTGGTATATATACACAATGGCATACTATGCAGCTATTAAGAACAATGAACCCACCTTCTCTGACCCTTCTTGGACAGAGCTAGAAGGAATTATTTTTTTTATTTTTTTTATTTGTTATTTTTTTATTTAAGAAAGTATTAATTAACAAAACCATAGGGTAGGAGGGGTACAACTCCACACAATTCCCACCACCCAATCTCCATATCCCACCCCCTCCCCTGATAGCTTTCCCATTCTCTATCCCTCTGGGAGCATGGACCCAGGGTCATTGTGGGTTGCAGAAGGTAGAAGGTCTGGCTTCTGTAATTGCTTCCCTGCTGAACATGGGCGTTGACTGGTCAGTCCATACTCCCAGTCTGCCTCTCTCTTTCCCTAGTTGGGTGGGTCTCTGGGAAAGTGAGCTCCAGGACACATTGGTGGGGTCTTCAGTCTATGGAAGCCTGGCCAGAATCCTGATGACATCTGGAACCTGGTGACTGAAAAGAAAGTTAACATATGAAGCCAAACAAATTGTTGAGCAATCATGGATCCAAAGCTTGGAATAGTGGAGAGGAAGTGTTAGGGGGGGTACTCACTGCAAACTCTAGTGTACTTCTGCTTTCAGGTATATATTTTGCAGTAGTTTACGGATACATGTGAACATATGCTCTCTCTCACAGAAACTGGTGTATATCTAGGTTTTGGGACTTTGTTAGAAAGTGAACCACCTGAGATGGAATTAGAGTATACTATGAAAGGAAAGATCTCACCCGAGTAATGAAGCTGAAGGGTTGTCATTCCACATGTGAAGTCTCTGGGCACAGTCTGAAGTGAAGCATATTGAGGTGGCCATCATTGTGTTGTTTAGGTTGTTATCGACAGATGCAATATTATTTGATATGGATTGGGAGAGGCATACGGGAAAGTGGGCCCTATCCAATGGTTCCAGGACTGGGGGAAGTAGAGGCTCTATAGTGGAGATGTGAGGTTCCTGCTGTCTTAAGGTTCAAAAAGACAATGGATAGTTAATGTTATCATCACATTATTTGGTAATTGGGTTAACTTTGAAAAGTCCTTTTGTTAGGGTTAAAGTGAGCTAAGTCAGAAAGATAAAGATGACTATGGGATGATCTCACTCATCAACAGAAGTTGAGAAAGAAAAACAGAAAGGGTAACTAAAAGCAGGATTTGACTAAATCTGGAGTAGGGCACCAAAGTAAAAACCCTGGGGTGAGGGTGAGGGTGGATATTCAGCTTTCCGGTGTGGTGGGGGAGGTGGCGGGGTGGCGGGGGAGGTAGGGGGGGGTGGGATGGGATATAGTCTTTAGGTCATGGGAATGGTGTTTATGTACACTCCTATTAATTTGTAGTCATATAAATATCTATTTAATTAATATGAGGGGAAAATTGATTGTATGTCTCAAACTTTTTAAAGCACAGACTGAGTCTTTTTAATACATAGGCTGAGTGTTTGATATGTTGCTTCTCTCAAAAACCTAGACCAGGGAGAACAGAAGCAACTGGTGGCACAGCTATATACATATAATGTCAAAGAACATTAATTATGGTGATGTTGGGTATTATACAGCAAATCCTAACAAAGCGATGTTTCAAATTACATAACAATGTGATTACAACAATAACTATATATTGTTGTCTTGAACCCTAAGACAACAGTAACCTTACATTTCCACTAAAGAGCCTATATTTCCCCCCAGTCCTGGAACCTTAGGGTGGGGTGCACTTTCCTGCATACTTCTCTTAATTCATACCAAATAATATTGCATCTGCCCATCCCAACCTAATCAACACAACAAGTACCACCTCAGCATGCTTCACTTCAGACTGTGTCCAGAGACTTCAGGTGTGGAAGTGACAACCCTTCAGCTTCATTACTTGGGCTAGACCTTTCCTTTTATAATATTCTCTAATTCCATTCCAGGGGGTTCACTTTCTAACAAAGTCCCAAAACCTAGCTATAGACCGGTCTCATGAGATAGAGCATATGTTCACATGTATCCATAAACTAGGGCAAAATATATACCTGAAAGCAAAAGTACACAATAGTCTTCAGTGAGTACCCTCCAACACTTAATCTGCACTATTCCAGCATTTAGGTCCATGATTGTTCAACAATTTGTTTGGCTTTGTATGTTAACTCTCTTTTCAGTCACCAGGTTCCAGATGCCAGCATGATGCAGACCAGACTTCCCTGGACTGAGGACCCCACCAATGTGTCCTGGAACTCCACTTCCCCAGAGCCCCACCCTACTAGGGAAAGAGAGAGGCAGGCTGGGAATATGGATCGACCTGTCAACACCCATGTTCAGTGGGGAAGCAATTACAGAAGCCAGACCTTCCACCTTCTGCATCCCATAATGACCTTGGGTCCATACTCCCAGAGGGATAAAGAATAGGAAAGCTATCAGGGAAGGGGGTGGGATAGGGAGATTTAGTGGTGGAAATTGTGTGGAGTTGTACCCCTCTTATCCTATTGTTTTGTTAATGTCTCCTTTTTTAAAAAGATAGATAGATAAATAAATGAATGAATAAATAAATAAACAAATTCACTGCTCCTGGAGGCCACCATCCCATTTTTGTTGTGCTTGTTGTTATTATTGTTATTGTTGTCATTCTGCCATTGCTGTTGGATAGAAGAGAGAGACATCCACGGGGGAGGGAAAGACACCTGCAGAATTGCTTCACCCCTTATGAAGAGACCCTTCCCTGTAGGTGGGGAGCCTGAGGCTCGAACCAGGATTCTAACGCTAGTCCTTTTGCTTTGTACCATGTGCACTTAATGTGGTGAGCCACTGCCAAGCCCCCTACCTAGTCTTGATTTCTATAACTATATAATGAATTTTTAAATTGGATGAATTAATCCCCACACACTTAGTTTTTTTCTATTTCAAAACATTATACATATTTTTAATATGTATGTTTATTTATAATTAATGAATGATATAGGAAAGGAAGGAGACAGAGACAGAGAGAGAGAAAGAGAGAGAGAGATACACCAGAGCCCTGCTCAGCTCTGGCTTATGGTGGTTCATGGAACTGAACCTGGGATTTCAGAGCCTTAGGCATGAAGGTCTTTTTGCATCACACTTATGGTGTCTCCCTACCCCAACATTATAGCTATTACGGTTCAGTTTCTTTTATATGTACACTCTAGAATATGTCTGCCTATGACTATGAAACTAGTATTGTGATTTTGGCAGGAATGTGTTAAAATTGTCTAACAGTTTTAAAGAGAAATAACAGTCTTCAATTCAGGATATTCTGCATCTATTTATTTAGATCATTTAGCAGTACTATGTGCCTTTCTGCATTTAAGTCTTGCATGTGTATCATTAGGCTGATAGTGAAATGTCTATTTTGAGTGATTATAAATATCTTTAATTTTTGCTTTGGTGTATGCTATCGTTTTATAGGCATATAAATTATTTTTGTATGTTTATCTTATAACCAGACACTTTGTTGAACTCACTACTTTGATTTTTTTCCAAGTTCCTTAAGATAAATAATATTGACATTTGCAAAATGGAATGGTTTTATTTTATCCTTTCTAGTATCTATGCTTTGGATATTTTTTCCTGCCTGTTTGTACCATCTAGACATTCTAGTACTCCATTGAAAGAGAATGGAAATCAGAGACATTCTCAACCTTCTTATGAGAGGGAGCAAATTCAGACAGTCATTATTAAAAGTAATATATATGTATATCATATGTTATGCATATTATATATATTCACTAAATATATAGAATATAGACACACACAAAGGGAGATAAAGGGAGGAATAGACAGACATGAAGTGAGGATGGAGAGACGCTAAAGCAAGGCTTCACAGAGCTGTTCTGGTGCTGTTCCAGAAGCTCCATGTTGTTCTGTGGGTCAGTTCAGAGCCTCACACATAGTAAGGCATGTGCTTTACCATCTGAGTGTCTCCTGACCTTGTAGTCCTATATTTTAATAAAATTATAAATCGAGTACGTGAAATTGTGCATTTGGTTATTGTATTACTTAGAGCTTGCACTTGTATCTCAGTCTCATTCTTTGAAACTGAGAAGAAAAAATGAACTACTGGCCTGCAGTGATGAATCCCTGCCAAGAATATATATACTCAGATACAGATAAAAAAAATTCTGTCACTATTTTTTCTAAGAGATTTTATCATGAATGGGTATTGTGTTCTGTCATATTCTTAAAAAAAAAACAAAAACAACCTGCTAGGATAATGTATATAGTGCTTCTTTGGCCAATTAATATTAATTAATCACACCAACAGATTTTCAAGTTCTGAATCAGCATTGCATTCACAGAATAAACCAAGTTTGATTGTTGTATAGATTCTTTCTCTCCTCTCTCTCTTTCTGTCTCTTTCACCCTCTCTTTCTTTCTCTCTTTCTCTCTCTCTCTCCCCCCCCATTCTCATTCATTCTCCTTTTTCCACTAGGGTTATTTTAATAGTCAATAATAACAGATTTTATTATTTCTAATGGAGTCCCTTTTCTTCTTTTTTTATTTGACTGAGGGTGAGAGAGAGGGAGAGAAAGGGAAAGACACACATAGAGAGAAGGAGAAATGCCACAACACTGATCCTCTACTTATAAAGTTCTCCCTTTAGCATGATGCTTTTATGGGCCCAGTGGCTCAAATCCTGATCCCTGTGCATGAAAAAGTGCACTCTACTGGATGAGCCATCTCCCAACCCCTTAGAATTCCTTTTTTTAAAAAAATAGATAATTGAAGCCTATTTGTTAATAATTGGTTAAGAATTTTTTGTATCTGTGTTCTTGATAGATATGGATCTCTATTTCTTGACACAGTATCTGCTTATTTTTGATATTTGAGCATACCACTTTCATAGGGCGAATGGCTTTCAGGGGAAAAAAGTATGTGGAATTGGTGTTCCTTCTTTCAAGGTTTGTTAGCATTCTCTAGTACAACCACCTGAGACTTGCTACTTCTTTTTAATGGAAGCTTTAAAACTACAAACTCAATTTCCTTAATCATTATAGGGCTATTCAAATTATCTCATTAGTACTGGATGAACTGTGGTAGTTTGTGGTTTTTTTCTCTACTTAGGACTCAGCCCATTTCATCTAATTTGTGAAACTAATAGGAGCTTGTGTAATTGTTATATAAGTTCCCATAGAATAATTTTGATGTCCACAGATGTTTAATCATATTTCCTCCTTACTCCTCATCATAGTAAAGTGTGTCTTCTATCATTTTCTTCTGCTCGCCTTGCTAGAATTCTGTCAAATGTATCAGTCTTTTCAAATAGCTAGACTTTCCCACTGATTATTTTTCTGCTTTCATTCTACCTTTGTCCTTAGTACAATTTCTTAGTATTTGTTCTTAGTATGACTGCTGTGGTCTATCTAGATCTTCCAGATTCTTGAAATAGAAACCACATTATTGAGGTGTCAGGTGGTGGTTGAGCAAATTACATTGTGCAAGGACCCATGTTCAAGCTTCTGGTCCTCACCTGCAGGGGGAAATCTTCATGAGTGGTAAAGCAGGGTTGCAGGTGTCTCTCTGCCTCTTTCCCTCTCTATCTCCATCTCTGGTGAATGAGGGTGCTGAAGATTGAACCCAAGACCTTGGAGCCTCAGGCATGAAGCTCTTTTGCAGTACCACTATGCTGTGCCCCCAAAACTTTTTTTCTATTTTTCTAGGGAATGCATTCACTGCTATAAAATTCCCTACTCAGCATTCCTTTAACCTGTGACTTAGAAATTTTGATGTCACATTTTTATTTCCCTGCTGTCTAGTATATTCTATGTCCCTTGAGACCTCCTTTGAAACTCATAGGCTATGTATAATTCAAGTTTTAAGAGTTCAGACATTTTCCTGTTATTGGCTTCTAACTCCATTCCTCAGTGGCCAATATATTTCATATGATTTTCACTCAATCAAATCTGTTGAGGTTTACTTTCTAATCCAGGATATGGTTGACTGTGGTATGTGTTCTATGATCACATGAAAAGGATGTGTGTTCTGATACTATTGGTTGTGTGAATGTCAACTAGAGACTGTTGGTGACTAATACTATTGAGATTCCTATAGTATTGCTGATTTTCTCCTATTTACCCACATCTAGAAGGGAATATGCTTCCATACCTCCACTGTCAAGGTGACTGAGAAAAGAACTGTAATTAGGTAAGGAGAAAACAAAAGAGAAATGGAGAGTGAGTTGTAACACAACTCTGAAAAGCAAGATGTCTATCTTTTGGCAAAGATACCTTAAAAGTCATGTCGAAGAGAACATGCTTTCTAGTTTATTCAAGTGTACCATTATCTGAAAAGTTACTGAAATCTGAATTTAAAAATTACCAGTAAACCTTGAAAGACACTTAACAACATCATAAACCATTGTTCACTTTGCGGGTATATGTTAGAGGGGAAGCAAGAGAGACCAGAAGACTTCTTCACCACTTATATGTTCTACTTCATTTTTTGTCTTTCTTGTTGTTATAGAACACTGGAGAATCAAACCCAAGGTCTGGCCCATGCAAAGCATGAGAACATTACCAGTTTTCCAACTCTCTGATACCTTGTTCACTTTCATTAGAATTAAGGAAAAAAAGTAAAGCTAACTTGCCTAAGGTCTCTCACTAAAACTCTGTGAGAAACTTAATGGACAGTGTGTGTGTGTGGGGGGGCACCTGGATAAATACATACATTACAGTGGGCAAGGAACCAGGTTCAAGTCCCTGGTCCCCAGTTGCAGGAGGAAAGCTTCACTAGTGGTGAAGCAGGGCAACAAGGGTCTCTCTGTCTCTTTCCCTCACTATCTCCCCCTCCCCTATCAATTTCTCTCGGTCTCTGTCCAATAATAAATAAATAAATAGTGTTTAAAAAAAAAGAATCAAGGACTGCTGACACCAAACTATACAATGAAGGATAAAAATACTTTTATTTTAAATCTGAGTTGCGTCAAAAATCTGCTTGGGAAAGAAGCTATGTTTCATTTCCTTAAGGAAGGCAAAATAGGAACATGGCAGATGGAATATCATCTCTCATCTGCATTGGAATATAACCAGGACACGGGTTTAAACTCACCCACTTGCCAAATGTAGCAATTGATAAAAACAAAAAGGGGGGGGGGCTGGGGGAAACTAACCAACCATAGTATTTTATTGCAGATACTCACTTATAGAAGGTTCCAGACAAGAAACTGTAAGAACTAGCATGTCCATTTTCATTATGCATAAGCTGAACTTTTCCCACCAATCCAAAATGACAAAGATGAAGGACACGACACGGGTTTCATGTCCATGCGACACTATCCCTTACTCACTTTCAACATAAATAGCAATAGTGTACAAACGGGATGATTTTCAATTCCCAAAATATATCTTGTACTCCCTGAATATTTTTTTTAGAAGAATTAAACCTCTATCTTGCAGTTCTGAGTGACAGACTTCCCCTTTTAGGCATGAAATCGTCTATGATCCAAACTGTTCAGAAAAATAAAATAAAATAAAAACTCTTGCTCTACAGCTCCCATGTATATTCACAGTCAGATACTATAATTGAATAATAGAGTTGCATTTGCTTGGGCTCAAATCCATTATTTTTTTTCCTTATTTTTACTCATGTCTTTTCTCAGAAACATATCCCAGTATTATTATTATCCTTGAGCACACAAATACGCAGTTCTGTGAGTCTGTAAAGAGTGTTTCATATGATTTAAGAATAGATTTAGCTATGATTAAGTTCCTACATTGCCTACAATTGGATGTTTTAAATTTTTTATTATTATCTTTATTTATTGGATAGAGACAGCCAGAATTTATGAGGAGGGGAAAGCTAGAAAGGGAGAGAGACAACACCTGCAGATGTGCTTTTACTCACAAAGCTTTCCCCTGCAGGTGGGGACCAGGGACTCGAACCTGGGTCCTTATGCACTGTAGCATGTGACCTCAACCAGATGCACCATCACCTGGCCCCACTCTTAAATATGAACAAATACCTACCTACTGGTGGGAATCATTCTTTCACAGCTAACCTCCTAATCAAGAGGATGTATTGTGTTTATTCCAGGGAAAACGTGGTTCATAAGCTAACGTGGAATCCTTGACCTCTTGACCATAAAGGGTAAATCTATGAGTGGTTCACACCAAAGTGAGAATTCAAATGTCCTTCAATCTAACATGGTGAATTGGCCAAGTGATAGAGCACTGCCCAGCATCAACCAGCAGAACCACATGGGATGAGAAGCAGGGCAAGAACAGAGGGTGTGCACCAAAAGGGAAATATGAAAAAATGAGTGAGGGTAGATAGCATAATGGTTATGCAAACAGACTCTCATGCCTGAGGCTCCAGAGTCCCAGGCTCAATCCTCCACACCACCATAAACCAGAGCTGAGTGGTGCCCTGGTTAAAAAAAAAAATGAAAAGAAGAAAAGAAAGAATCAAATTCAATATTTACATGATGGCAAAGGATCTGGTGGGGGTTATATTATTATGTGGAAAACTGAGAAATGTTATGCATGTACAAACTATTGTATTTACTGTCTACTGTAAAACGTTAATCCCCCAATAAAGACATAAGAAAAAGTGAGGGCCAGGGTAACATCATAGTTAGAGAAGTGCCCCTGAGGTTCCAGAGTACAAGGTTCAATCCCAGGTACCACCACATCTGTGCCAGGGCGAGCAGAGGTCTAGTCTCTCTGTCTTAAAACAATATTTTTTTAAATAGAAAGATGACTGCACATCTACTGTGCCCAACTCCTCAAACAGACAAAGCCACCCTACATATATATATATATATATATATATATATATATATATATATATTTCTTTTTTTTTTACTGAGAAGCCCACAGAATTGAAATTCATACATACAATGATGTGCTCTCAACATATATCTGAGACTCTTTTGTCAACAAATCCTTTGCCCTGTTTTCTCTCTCCCCAAGGATATCTATTCCAAATCCCACCCCCTGCCTTTTCCCCCAGGATGTCTATTCCAAATCCCCAGCACACTTAGAGCAGTGATTTCAGAGGCATTTCTATAGCTGATGCAAATTATATTTCTTTGTTTGCCTCCTGGAAGTGGGGTGGGAAAGAGAAAGGAGTGTAAAAGCCCTCAAAGAGGCAGCTAAATCTAAACAGCTGAAGGAAGGCTCCTAACATGTTTCACTGACTTGTGGAGGTACAAGTGCTTTTTAACATGAAAAAGTAAGATAGCCATGCCTCGATGCTGATGTTCATGAGAAACTGAAGAGGAAATTGTATTTTGACAGCTGGACTCAGCAGATGAAGAGACAGTAAACCTTCCACATAGATCATAGATCATGAACAAAAAGACAACCTACACATCCATTTCTCATTGTCACTCAAACACATTTCTACAGAGGAAGATTCATTTTCCTGTGCAGGCATACTGCCATCATGGATCAAAACTATGACATAACTGACATCAAGATCGGATAAGACAGCAGTGGATATTTTAATGCTTTGTATAATATAATACTATTCATTCTTCCTGATCAGAAGCAAAAGTCTTGAGAGCACAACCAACTGTAGATTCTAGAAAACAAAAAGGAATCTCAAAGTCATCAACCAACTTTTAAAGACTGGATGGATAAAAATGGTAACAACTGCATCTGAAATAATAGCACATCTGACTTTCATGTCTTAAGCCCCAGTGGTTCAATCCTATCTTATGCCAGAGTTGAGCAGTACTCTGGTATTACACACACACACACACACACACACACACACACACACACACACACACACACACTAAAATTATAAAAAGAAATGCATACCCATCTGTGAATTGGCCAACCAACTTTACAGATATTAGCTCAAGGTAAAAGTGCAGCAAAAAAGCAGTGTTCAGGCCACTGCTATAAAAGGATGCAATTTCTCATCCTCAAATCAGTGTCATGGGCAGTTCAACCCATCCCTGAGCACTAAGTCAAATTAAATAAATATATTGTTGAGCAATATCTGTAATATACTTTGTTAGGAGAAGTGGAGAAAATAAAGTCATTAAAACGTATTAATACAGAAGCTGTGATCTAACTACTTCAAAGTTGGAAAAGTCATTAGCAGAGAAATAAGGCAAGAAATGAATTCCAGAACATCAGGAAAGGGATTTTTTTTTTTAAAAAAGATTACATGTCAATATATTAAAAAACACACAAGAGATACAGTGATGTTAAGCAATATATACATATACATATATTTCATCTTAGACTTCTGGGATTCTTAGATCAGAAGAAGGAGGACCAGAAAGTTTTCTTTAAAGTTGCAGTGAGTTGTTGGGTGGTCTCTCCAGGCACTAAGAGGGCAGGAAGAAGCTGAAGAGCCAGATGCAGGCTCAAGCAAGAGTAGGCCTGGCCCTGGATTTTGGAAAGAACCAGAGATAACAGGACCTCCATGCTTTCATCTCAGGAGCTCTAAGAGGTTACTCTGTCTCATGTGCTAAATATGGATAGATATGGGCCCTAGTTCACATAGGTGGGGTTAACAGTTAATGGTATTTATATACCTTCCTCATGTTTGGGTGCTACTCTCTGACCTGATCCAGCCTTCTAGTTCTGTTCTCAACTCTGAAACTATCTTCCCAGACAATTCTTTTACTACACCTGCATGGTAGCTATCAGGCTCAGACAAAAATTACTAACATCATGTGCCCCTTGGAATATACCTAAAATATACTTCTGGGAGTAGGGTGGTGGTGCAGCGGGTTAAGCGCACACGGCGTAAAGCTCAAGGACCGGCATAAGGATCCGGGTTCAAGTCCCCGGCTCCCCACCTGGAGGGGAGTCTCTTCAAAAGCGATGAAGCAGGTCTGCAGGTGTTCGTCTTTCTCTCCCCCTCTCTGTCTTCCCATCTTCTCTCCATTTCTCTCTGTCCTATCCAACAACAACAACATCAATAACCACAACAATGTTAAACAACAAGAACAACAAAAGGGAAAATAAATAAATATTTTTAAAAATTTAAATATATGTATATTTCCTAGCTTCTTCACACATGAAGACCCTTAGTTTCATCTTCTCTATTCTTACCTTTGGATTCCTGGTTTTAAACATTTTTTCCTGCTTTATATTTTACCTCCTTTCAGCCACTGAGTTTCACATGCTACTATGATGCCATCCTGACTTCCCTGGGCAGACAACTTCACCAATGTGTCCTGAAGATTCCCCTCTCCAGAGCCCTACCCCACTAGGTAAAGACAGAAACAGGCTGGGGGTATGGATCCATCTTCCAACGCCCATGTCCAGCAAAGAAGCAGTTACAGAAACCAGGATTCCCACCACCTGCTCCCCATAAAGATCTCTCTCTGGTCCTTACTCCCAGAGGGATAAAGAAGAGGGAAACTTCCAAATGAGGGGATGGGACAAAGATCTCTGGTAGTGAGAACTGTATGGAATTGTATCCCTGCTACAGCTTTACAATCTTGTTAACCATTATTAAATCACTAATAAAAAATAATAATCAGGCTTCTATCCACAGTCCCACTTGTTCTGTCTTATTCTTCTCAGTCAACTTAGTGCCCTTCTAGTGGCAGGTCATGGACTAACCCCTGAGGCTTAATTATGCACCTGCCATGAGGCATAAACAGTGGAGACTCATTTCAAGGGTTAATTCTCCTTTCCTCTGAAAATACCATTATGCTGAACAAGCTCTTGGCATCTTCTAGGGAGGTAGGGTGACTGTGGAGTCACAAAGAGCTATGGCAGCATTCAGGGGTAAAGTCTTGGGTGAGGAAACAAGATGTCTGAAGCCACAGCCTTAGCAGGAAAGACAATCCAGTCACTCATTTTGCATGAAAAAAATTCAAATAATGGTTCATTTTCCAGTTTGGTTGATAAAGAAAAGATTAGGGGCCAGGTGGTGGTGTACCTGGTTGAACGCACATGTTACAATGTGCAAGGACCTGGGTTCCAGTCCCCAACTGCAGAGGGAAATATTTGCAGGCTGTAGCAGGGCTGCAGGTATCTCTCTGTCTCTCTCTCCCTCTTTATCTCCCCCTTCCTTCTCTATTTATGGTTGTCTCTACCCAATAAACAAACAAACAAATAAATAAATAAAGATTATTTTAAAAAATAAATGAAAAGAAGAGATTATATGCAGAAGTGGAAGTGCTGAATATCTAAGAAGGGTTGCTATTGGAGAGACATACAAGATCCCTAGGAAGGAAGCTGTTATTGAAACCCTGATACTCAAACACAGCTTAATAAAAAGTTGCAGGGAGGTTGTGGGGATGTGGTGGAGCCTGGCAGGGGTTGACCTGAGAGGTGAGTTCACCTGGTAAGTCTCCCTTTCTATGGAGAGGTTGAGCAAAAAGGGAGACACATAAACCTCAAAAGGTTGGCAGACATGTAAGTCATCCCTCCCTCACAAAATCATCCTGCATCTTCCCTCTGGAGCCTGACAGTCTTGTTAAGCCTGGTCCACCCTACATTCCCTGCTACTATGGCCTGTCCCTTTATTATCTACATATCAATCTTCTGCTTTGTCTTACAAATGACTAAAGGTCTCCTTCCTAAATCCAGCAGGGTATTGCTAATCCTGCCAGTTGAACCCCTAGCAACAGTTGCTGGGGAGGTCCATACCATTCCTGGCGCCTTTCCTAACCATGTATGGTATTGTCAAGGCACTTCTGTTTCCATCTTGTCTCTTCTGTGTCCCTACCAGGAGGAGGGCAGGTGTGCAGACCAAGAGGCTGATGCCGGCCATTGCGGTTGGCGCCATGTGGCTTAACCAGGTGTGCTAGTGCCCAACTCTAGGGCACTCAAATGAATAAAAATTTGTATTGTTTTGCCTCCACGAGCTTAGTTCCTGGGTCATCTCTCCCTCTCACGACTCTAGCCCGACAAAAAGTTACTAATATACTGCCAAGGGGTGATTAGCAAAAAGTACTGGGCCAGTTGAATCTCTGAATAAGTTATTACATGTCAAAGCTTGGGGCCTATCTATATATTTGAAATAAGACATACAGAGTCATGACAGGGATTACTCAGCTTCTCATTGTCAAAGCATCTGAACCATCTAACCCACCTCCATGTTTCAGGAGGGGTTGGTCCACACCTCCTCTTGTTACATGTTAAGGTTGAATGATTGAATAATTATTGACCAGTTCTGGGGAGTCATGTGGACCATTCCAACAATTTCTGGGGCTTTCCCCCTCCTATTTTTCTCTCCCTCCTTCCCCCCTCTCTTTTTCATTCTGTTTCCTTCCATTGCCCTCCCTCACCATAAACAAATTAGTGAGGAGCACCTGAATTTAAAAAAAAGTCAACTAAGAAGAAAGCAAAAGAAAGAGATAACACAATGCAGAGAGAGAGAGATAAAAGTCAGGAAATATCTTGCCGTTTAAGAATTATTTTGTACTGGGTACCAATGAAAGGGCTCTTGCTCCAACTATTTTGATATAGGTGTGAGTCTGGAAAACAGTTAATTTGAAGAGTATGTTGCTTTGTCATGTGTACAAGTCAAGGTCAAGCAAGGCCCCTAGTGCACTGAAAGAAACTTCAGTGTTATACCCTCATACCCTCTTTCTTTCCCCTCTCACTTCTTCTCTATCTCTATAAAAAAAAAAAAAGATTTTGTCCTAATCTTCAACATGGTGTTTTTGTATGTGTATATGAAGAAGAAACGAGAGCTACTACTGTTCAGAAAACATTTTGTTACTCTGATAGGCATATATAAATAGTAAATGCTTTCCAAATGTGGTCTATTTTTCTGCCCTCAATGAGAGTCTTTAAACTTCCCTTTTCAAGATAACTACATGAAAAGAAACAATTTTCATGAGACTCATTAAGATATCAAGCATCTCTATTTTCAAGAAGGTCATAATCAATAATAGAAGATGTTAATAATAACTCAAAGACAGAGAACAGAAGAAATCTCAAAAGGCAGAAGATGATTTGACCAATATGTGAACTGAAGAGAAAAATAATACTTGAAGTCTTCAGAGAAAAGAGACAGAAAGGAAGAACTATGGGACCAGTTTAGTCAGTGAAAGGTTTCAGAAATGTAGTTTTGATCTGACATTTGAGAAATGAGGGAGGGGGGGTGGGAAAGTTGGAGAGAAGAGCAAATAGCACCATAGGCAAAGATCTAGATACACGAGTGCTAGGAAAGTGACTCAACAGACCAGGTAAAAGAATACAAGGGATAGGGGGCCACCTGCTTGAGTGCACATATTACAGTGATGAAAGACCCAGGTTAAAGCCCATGGTCCCCACCTACAGGTGGAAAACTTCACAAGTGGTGAAGCAGGGCTGCAGTTGTCTCTCTCTCTCCCCCTTTCTACCTCCTCCTAACCTCTCAATTTCTTTCTGTCTCTATTCAGTAATAAATAAATACAATTTTTAAAAAAAGAATACAAAACTTCCATTAATGATGCCCAGGGTTTAAACTCTAACACTACATAGTACTCACTGGGGTGTCATGGTGCTCTTGGACTTCCTTTCTTTCCCCTCTCATAAAATAAACTAATGAATCTTCAACATTAATGTAAATGGCAGTTCCTAATGGCAAGTTCAATCATATTTCATAGAAGCTGGCTTTCTATATACAAAATGACTTTAGGTTGCTCATGTAATTCAAACTCAGTGAAATAAAAAAAAAGATTTTTATACCATTTTATACCATTTTGATAAGATCACACATTCTGGGTACTTTATATCACATTTATCTTCTTCTTCTTCTTCTTCTTCTTCTTCTTCTTCTTCTTCTTCTTCTTCTTCTTCTTCTTCATTTTCTTACTACAACTATAATATCCATTATATCACTCTCAGGCAATAGTGAAGCAAGTGAACATGCACACATACACCCAAAGGCACAATGAAATGGATGTTGTGATTTGCCTACACCCAAAGGCACAATGAAATGGATGTTGTGATTTGCCTCCTTCAGTCACCCTTCCTTAGCACGTAAGAACTAATAATGAAAAGCTTGGAGGATTGAAACCAACATCTGAGATGGGTCCTGCTGAGAAAGGCTTGGTAACCAGAGACAGGGGATGCCCCAGAGGCAGGAAATGCTCCTTTGCGAACCAAGCCTTCCCTTGGCATCACACTGGCTCTTACTGCTCCCCTACTTGTCCCTTCCTGTTTGTTACAGCATTCAGGTTTATGCCCAAAAGGTTTCTGCTCACCCCTACACTACTATTCCTCTTTCACAGATGGAGTCTTTTACAGACATTGAACCATCTTAATGCGACGACTAGACAGAAAGATAGGAAAAGATGTAGACATATTGTGAGGAGATGGTGGAGCCTGGCAGAGCTTAACCTATGAGTTGAGTCCCTCCAGGTAAGTCTCTCTCTCTACAGAGGGGTTGAGCACAGGGGGGACACATAAATCTCACAAGGTTGGTGGCCATCCATGTAAGTCTTCCCTCCCCCACAAGAACATCCTACATCTTCCCACCTGAGCATGGCATTCCTTAAAAAACATTTAAGCCTGCTCCACTCTAAATTTCCTATACTGTGGCCATTAGATATAAGGAAAGGGGGAGATGCTGTGCAGATGTTCCCTCAGGCTAGTGCCAGTTCCCGCGAGAGTTAATACGATATTCTCAAAATGCCCTTCCCAACCAATCCTGTCCCGGCTCGTCACTCCCGGTTTTTGCCCTATAAAGCCCTTCTTATTCCTCCCCTTGTTCTCTTGCCCTCTTTTCACCTCGGTAAATGGAGGGCTGCTGTGCGTAGCGGGAGGCGGCCATTTTTGCTACCTCCACGTGACCCGAACCACTGTGCTCTCACCCAACTCTGAGGTGCCCATGCGAATAAAGAATTGTGTTCCCTCTCTACTCGGATCTCCTCTCTCTCTCCTCCGCGGCATAGCACAACAGTAAGTCCTGGTACCTGCTAAGCTACGAATGACATTTTCTGCAGAACACAGTTTGGGCCCAGGGATGAGCTTATGACATAGGATGGACTAATGAAATAACAAATGGCATTTGCTTATAGATAAACATCTCCTTACTATTAAAATTGTCACTAGGAAAGAGTGTATCTATCTCAAACTCCAAGTTCATCAAGCATGGACTAAGACCAGAAAGATGTCCAAGGTGTACATAATAGTTGTCAGGTAGAAGATGATATTCTTCCAGGCTGAAAGGTAGGTATCTTGAAGTACTAGGGAAATACCCCATATACTTCTATAAGAGGTACATTTTTAATGCCTTT
Organism: Erinaceus europaeus; assembly: GCF_950295315.1. Classification (NCBI taxonomy): domain Eukaryota; kingdom Metazoa; phylum Chordata; class Mammalia; order Eulipotyphla; family Erinaceidae; genus Erinaceus; species Erinaceus europaeus. The sequence continues at coordinate 61,604,131 of NC_080168.1, forward strand.
GCTTTGATATTAAGTCTTATAATCACACATTAGTACCTGAATACTGTAGGGTAGGGGGGAAATTCTTAACAAGTGAAATTAGCACTATATACTTAAGACTCTGTTTAATAATCAAATTGATAGCCATGAGCTATTGTTCAGAAAATAAGATATCTTGAGGAATTGAAAAAAAAACAGGCTACTTCCAATATGAGCCTCAAACATCTAGACATATAGATACCAAGGAAACTATTAAAAATGATAACAAGTCACATGTACTCAGGAACCAATTTGAAGAGATTTCCACAGGTCAAGGATGATGCAATTTAAGTTTACAAAAAGATAAGAATTGCAACATCAAACCCAGTTAACATGCTTAATTAATGATGATATTAAAACTAATTACTGGGTTATCATCTGAGAATTTCCAAAAACTATTCCACTCCTACCCAACCTTGAAACACACTCTGTGGGAGTTCGTCGGTAGTGCAGCAGGTTAAAGGAATGTGGCACAAAGTGCAAGGATCAGCGTAAGGATCCCAGTTCCAGCTCCCAGTTCCCAACCTGCAGGGCAGTTGCTTCACAAGTGATTAAGCAGGTCTACAGGTGTCTATCTTTCCCTCCCCTTTTCTGTCTTCCCCTCCTCTCTCCATTTCTCTCTGTCCTATCCAACAATGACAACATCAATAACAACAACAATAATAACTACAACAAGAATAAAAAAACAACAAGGGCAAAAAAAGGGAAAATAAATATAAATAAAATATTAAAAAATTAAAAAAATAGCTCTGTCCAAGATGGGTCAGAGAAGGTGGGCTCATTGTTCTTGATAGCTGAATGGAGACACAGAACCCTGGTGGTGGGAACAGTGTGGAATTGCACCCCTGTTATCTTGAATTTTGTAAACCATTATTAAATCAATAATTTAAAAAGGGGAATGCTCTCTTTCCCTTGCAGAGCCTATCATAATGCATGGGAGAATATACTGACAGTGATGTTTCTTTATTTTTTCTTTTTTAATGTTTATTATTTGTATTTATTTATTGAAAAGAGAAAGTCAGAAATTGAAAGGGATGGGAGAGATAGAGAGAGAGAGAGAGAGAGAAAACTGTGAAGCTTTCCCCCTGCAGGTAGGAACCAGGGGCTCTAACCTGGATCCTTGAGCATTGTAACATGTGTGCTCAACCAGGTGCACCACTACCTGATCCTGACAGTGATGTTTCTTCCATTTGCTAATTAAATACCACCTTTTTCAACACTGGTGATATCAGTATTACCATCCTCAACAAACCTGGACAAACACAATGTTTATCACTACTGTAGGTTAGTCACAGCAACTGTTTAAGTGCTCACTATAAACCCATCTGGAAAGGTTAACTGCACAGTGACCTTGGTTGAGGTGAAACTTGTTCCATAAAAGCCCAAGGACAACAAAGTTCAGGGGAACCTAGAAAAAATGGAGACATTGGTGACTCAGGAAAACGATTATTTAATATACCTTTCGACACAGTTCCAGCTGCACATCTTGCATGGCCTTTCCTATTTCAAAGATATTCTCAGTTAATAGATCAAATCCATTCTGGATATGACCAGTCTTATTGAGAATGACTAGTATATGATTCTCCTCTACACTCTCCATTCCAGTGAAGTCAGGAATGGCCATTGCACAGAGATCCAACAAAGCATTATGAGAAGTGAGGCTTGTCACTTGTGGGGAAAGCATGTAATTGTCAGCACCCAAAGCTTCAGTTTTCTTTTCCTTGGCTGAAAGATGAGGAAAACAGGTATTGATAAGGAAATTCTGTCAGAAGGAAGACTGATAAATGGAGAGTTAGCAGAGCTGATGTGCAGAATCACCTAGACTCACAGCTGTGCTTGGAGGTGAGATTTTTAGCATATCTAATTGTAACCCAAACGATGTCCTAGAATTCTTCATTTCTCCAAATGTCCTTTCAACAGAGTTCTAGCCCCATATATTGACCTACTAAGGTCAGACCTGCTGGATTATTTGCAAGGTTAGAATTGAAAGGCTATAATTAATATTTTAAGACTAAATTATTAGACAGTTTTAGTTTTATTTGATAGATTGTGCCTTCTAAGAAGTAAAACAATCTATTCTGCATGTAAATAGAAATTTAGCCTGAGATTTCTCTACTCAACAGAGAAAAGCATGCACCTAAATTCAGTTCAGCTTTAAGAACCATGGAAAAGAGCCATTGTTGATGACATTTAGACAGTCTCTCAAGTCTCAACTTATTTTTGAAATAAACTGATAATGCTTATATTTTCTTGACCTCCTAATCCCTGGAACTCAAACTAGTCAGCAAATGAAATTTGTCTTCAGCAATTTCCTCAAATCTTCTTGCTCTTTCTCTGATTCACCTAGTCTATACAACCAAAAGGTTTAGCAAGTATTAAAAAGAAAAAAATAAAGTCCATGGTGACATTTCAATAAGGCTCAATCCAAGACTTCCATTTGAATGCTCTTAATGTGTTCTTAGATATCCTTTCTGAGAGAACATTTTGTGGGGGAAGCAGTGTAGAAATCATACATTTCCAGGAAATATAATTGCCTTTTACTTAAAGCCTCAGAAGTCAGCAATTTGAAATACCTTTCCCTGCTGAACAATCAGGTATTTACCTGGGTCATGAACTAAAATGGCAACTGTTCCAAAGACTTCTATTCACTTTATGGGTGCCATAGAGCCTCAGTGGATGTGGTAGTGACATCAACCTGTGAACTATTGATTAAAGAATAACTGAGGACAAATGAAATTGCTTCCTCAGTCACAAAGGTGTCCTAGGAGGTCTGTTGGCCCAAAATGGCCTGGCAGCTTTTGAGATGCACAGGTACCACCTGACTGTAAACAATAGTGATAGAGCCACATGGCGAGTAGAGATAAGGGCTCTGGCATGCATCTTTCACTGAGAATTTTGCAACATTTCATTTGTTAAAAAAAGATGGTATAACAATAATTATACTTTGACTATTCCTCTGGGCCATCCAAAAGGACTAAACAAAATAAAATTGTCAGTTGCTGACCTGTGGAAGCTGAAAGATATTATAGTAGTGTTTTCAAGGCAAACAGTGAGATGAGCATCTGTGAATTGTCTAGGAACAGATCTTCAGTCTAAGTTGAATTGACAGCATAGCTTTAACCATAGATCAAGGACTGCTATAATGACATATTTTCTGTCTCACTTCCTTAATTTTTTAAAGTAATACCTTCATTTGCATGGTAATAACCCAAGTATTGTAAGATTAGTTTACAGGAATCTCATTATTGCTATTTCTACATAACAGTCAATATTCTATTAAATATCTTTTAATGTTAGACACCTTAAAACATAATTATTTCAGTATGCTCTTATTCATCTTCAGTGTGATTTTTTACAAATCTTGCTGCAATAGTTGGATTTTATGAAATGCATTTGTGTTGCAACAATCCCCTAAACCCTTCTCTACACTAGTTTCCCTCTCTTCTCTTTCACTTATGGTTCACAAAAGATGCTTCGATAATGAATGTTGGTCTGAAGGCAACTTTTAAAGTGTTAGCAAATACATTCTGTTAAATTCCAAGTTTTTCCTTCACGGTTTTCCCCCACCTTCCTCGCAACCAAATTGTAGAACAAAAAAAAAAAAAAATAGAGAGAATGAAAGAAAGAAATAAGAAATGAGGAGGTTCCCGGAAGATGGCGGACTGAGAAGCTGCTAGTGGCTTGAGCTCTGACCACATCTCCTGGAAACGGTAGGATTTTCTGCCTTTAGTAGGCCAGTCAATAAGGGGTCCTAGCGGTGACACCAAGGAAGTGACTATAACTTAATTTGGGTTAAGAATTATTAGAGTAGGAAAAAAGGGGAAAAAGTTTTTTCCTTTTAATTTTTAAGCATACCTCCTTCCCCTTCCCCCCCCCCAACCAGTCCCTGAAAACCAGCTCCTAGCAGGCTCCCCTGCTGAGCTTCTGTCTTTACCAAATTCCTATCCCATCAGGGAGTATCATTCATTCTAAGTCTATACCCTTCTGAAACCTCTGGCCTTTTTTCTTTCTAAGTAGCCAACCCCCCACCTCACCCCTCATAGCTAATTAAATAATTAAGAATAAATAAATTTAAAAAAAAACCCTTTCCTTTCACTGCTCTTTTATGACTGTTCTTTTTCTTATCTTTTTCGTTTTTCTCTCTCTCTCTTTCGTTTTTTTCTCTCTTTTTTCTCATTCTTGTCATCCTTTCTTCCTTAATCCTACAGCTTCCAAAGCCACAGCCCCAAGGCCCAACACCACCAAACAGTGTGCTTTTTTGAATTCACTGATACACATTTGGGAATTATTTTGGGGAAGAATTCTGACTCAGTGTGGACTCTCACTGCGAGTGTCTCTGCTCAACTTCCCTTCCTCCTTTAGCCACCTCTAGAATATACAGTGGATAGCAGATTTGCATAACTGTCTATTTCAGCTATCCTTGTCTAGTCCTGAGGTGTTTTTTTTTTTTCTCATTCTTAACAATCAGCTGCCTCAGATCACAAGGTTTGAGGTAATCTGGGACAGGGTTTTTTACTTTATTATTTTTTTTATCCTGCTCTATTTTACTATTAATATTAAATAAAGGCATATATCTCCCCCCCCTTTAGGTTGATCAGAATTGACTCTTAGCATATATTTCAGTGCTAGGGTAGTGGGCATCTTATCTATTGTGGGAGGAACTTGTCTCCTTAATCCTACCTCCTATACCCTCCCTCCCCATCCTAGCCAATCAAAAAAAATAAATTAAATTAAATTAAAAATAAAGTAATTAAAAAGAACCTTTCCTTTCACTGCTCTTTAATTACAGCTCTTTTTCTTATCTTTTCCGTTTTCTCTCTCTTGTCTCTTCTTTCTTTTTCTTTTTATCTTTTTTTTTTATCTTGTTTTACACTTCTTCCTTCTTATTTTCCTTTCTGAATTTGTGAATTATTTTGGAGAATAAATCTGACTCAGAGTGGACTCTCTATGTGTGTATCTCTGCTCTAGTTCCCTTTCCCCTCTTGTTACCCCTAGAATATACAGTGGATAGTAGATTTGCATAACTGTCTATTCTTGCTATCTCTTCTTTATTTTCTCTTTCTTATTCACTGGGATTTGGTTACTATTCTTTCACGGACTGGAGAAATTGTTTGGCTAACTGGTAACAATTAAACCGCTTCAATACTTGCTTCAGTTGCTACTGTATTCCTGAGGTTGGTGAGTGCAATTGTCATAAAGATATTTAGTACAGTGTTGCTTGTACTCAAGACACAACAACTGAGGACCAACAGAGCATATTAAAAAAAAAGAAACACATAAATCAAAAAAATGGGTAGATCAAAAACAAATAAAACTGCTACTCCAATGAATGAAGACAAGAGCCCAGAAGAAACTACAAATCAGCCAGAAGTAACCATAGATAAGAAAAGTATGCAAGCAATAATAAACTTACTAATCACAGAAATGAAAACAACATTGGAGGAAAGGAATGGCAGTATTAGGGAAACAACAGTTGAGACCCCCAAGGAAAATACTGATTATCTTGAGGCAATTAGAGAACTGAAAGCTGAAATAGCTGTAATGAAGAAAGAAGATGAGGCAAGGGAAAGCAGACTAACAGAAGCAGAAAACAAAATTAGTCAGAAAGAGGATGAGTTAGAGAAAACAAAGAAAGAGGTGAAAGAGCTTAAAAAGAGATTGAGAGACACTGAAAACAACAACAGAGACATATGGGATGATCTCAAAAGAAGTAACATTCATATAACTGTCCTGCCAGAGGAAGAAAGAGAGGAAGGGGAAGCAAATATTCTAAAGGAAATAACAGAAGAAAAATTCCAGAACCTGAATAACAGAAAGGACATCAAGATTCAAGAGGCCCAGAGAGTACCAAACAGAATCAACCCAGACCTGAAGACATCAAAACACATCATAGTCACAATGAGAAGAAGTAAGGATAAAGAAAGGATCCTAAAGGCTGTAAGAGAGAAACAAAAAGTCACATACAAGGGAAAAGACATAAGATTATCTTCAGACTTCTCCACTCAAACTCTAAAAGCCAGAAGGGAATGGCAAGATATCTATCGAGCCCTGAATGAAAAAGGGTTTCAACCAAGGATAATATATCCGGCTAGACTTTCATTCAAACTAGATGGAGGGATCAAAACCTTCTTAGACAAACAACAGTTAAAGGAGGCAACCATCACCAAGCCGGCCCTGAAAGAGGTTCTAAAAGACCTCTTATAAACAAGAACATCACTATAAGACTTGCAATATATCACAGCAAGCAAATTTTTTTTGAACAATGGCACTACAATACATTAAATCCACAATATCAATAAACGTCAATGACTTAAACTCACCCATCAAAAGGCACAGAGTGGGGGGATGGATCAGAAAACATAACCCAACCATATGCTGCTTGCAAGAATCCCATCTGTCACAACAAGATAAACACAGACTTAAAGTGAAAGGATGGAAAATTATTGTACAGGCTAACGGACCACAAAAAAGGGCAGGAACAGCCATTCTCATCTCAGACACAATAGATTTTAAATAAATAAAGTCATAAAAGATAGGCAAGGACATTACATAATGATTATAGGATCAATCAGCCAAGAAGACTTAACAATTATTAACATCTATGCACCCAATGAGGGACCATCTAAATACATTAAGCACCTACTGAAAGAATTTCAAAAATACATCAATAGTAATACAATAATAGTGGGAGACTTCAATACCCCACTCTCACACTTAGACAGATCAACAAAGCAGAGAACCAATATAGATACAAGAGAACTGAATGAAGAGATTGACAGACTAGACCTCTTGGACATTTTCAGACTCCTCCACCCCAAAAAACTGGAATACACCTTCTTTTCAAATCCACATAACACATACTCAAGGATAGACCACATGTTAGGCCACAAAGACAGCATCAATAAATTCAAGAGCATTGAAATCATCCCGAGTATCTTCTCAGACCACAGTGGAGTAAAACTAACATTTAACAACAAACAGAAAATTATTAAAAGACACAGAATTTGGAAACTAAACAACATACTCCTTAAGAACCACTGGGTCAGAGACTCACTCAAGCAGGAAATTCAAATATTCCTGGAAACAAATGAAAATGAAGACACAACCTATCAAAATATTTGGGACACAGTTAAAGCAGTACTGAGAGGGAAACTTATAGCCATACAATCACATATTAAACAACAAGAAGAAGCTCAAATGTACGACCTTACTGCACACCTCAAGGACTTAGAGGAAGAGGAACAAAGAAACCCTAAGGCAACCAGAAGGACAGAAATCACTAAAGTTAGAGTAGAAATAAACAACATCGAAAATAAAAGAATCATACAAAAGATCAATGAAGCCAAATGTTGGTTCTTTGAAAGATTAAACAAAATTGACAAACCCCTAGCCAGACTCACCAAACAAAAAAGAGAGAAGACTCAAATTAATAGAATTGTAAACGATGGAGGAGATATCACAACTGACACCACAGAAATCCAGAGAACCCTGCGAAACTTCTATAAAGAACTATACACACCCAAGCTAGAGAATCTGGAAGAAATGGAAGAATTCCTAGAAGCATATGCCCTTCCAAAACTGAACCAAGAAGAACTACAAAATCTAAATGCACCAATCACAGACAAAGAAATTGAAACCGTTATTAATAATCTCCCCAACAACAAAAGTCCTGGACCAGATGGCTTTACAAACGAATTCTACAAAACTTTCAGGAAACAGTTAGTACCCATACTTCTTAAGCTTTTCCATAAGATTGAAGAAACAGGAATACTCCCTTCCATCTTCTATGAAGCCAACATCACCCTGATACCAAAAGCTAATAGGGACAGAACAAAAAAGGAAAACTACAGACCAATATCTCTGATGAACATAGATGCCAAAATATTAAACAAGATCTTGACCAACCAGATACAGCAGCATATCAAAAAGATAGTTCATCATGACCAAGTGGGATTCATCCCAGGAATGCAAGGCTGGTTCAACATCTGTAAGTCAATCAATGTCATTCACCACATCAATAAAAGAAAAGCCAAAAACCACATGATTATCTCAATAGATGCAGAGAAAGCCTTTGACAAAATCCAACACCCATTCATGCTCAAAACTCTACAAAAAATGGGAATAGATGGGAAATTCCTCAAGATAGTGGAGTCTATATATAGCAAACCTACAGCCAACATCATACTCAATGGACAGAAGCTGAAAGTATTCCCCCTCAGATCAGGGACTAGACAGGGCTGTCCACTGTCACCATTACTCTTCAACATAGTATTGGAAGTTCTTGCCATAGCGATCAGGCAAGAGAAAGAAATCAAAGGAATACAGATTGGAAGGGAAGAAGTCAAGCTCTCACTATTTGCAGATGATATGATAGTATACATAGAAAGACCTAAAGAATGCAGCAGAAAACTACTGGAAGTTATTAGGCAAGATAGCAAGGTGTCAGGCTACAAAATCAATGTACAAAAATCAGTGGCATTTCTTTATGCAAACACTAAATCTGAAGAAAACATCCAGAAATCACTCCCATTTACTGTTTCAGCAAAATCAATCAAATACCTAGGAATAAATTTGACCAAAGAAGTGAAAGACTTGTATGCTGAACACTATGAGTCGCTACTCAAGGAAATAGAAACTGATACCATGAAATGGAAAGATATCCCATGCTCATGGATTGGAAGAATAAATATCATCAAAATGAATATTCTCCCCAGAGCCATATACAAATTTAATGCAATACCCATCAAAGTTCCACCAAGCTTCTTTAAGAGAATAGAACAAACACTACAATCATTTATCTGGAACCTGACAACACCTAGAATTGCCAAAACCATCTTGAGGGAAAGAAACAGAAATGGAGGCATCACACTCCCAGACCTTAAACTATATTATAAATCCATCATCATCAAAACAGCATGGTACTGGAACAAAAATAGGCACACAGACCAGTGGAACAGAATTGAAAGCCCAGAAGTAAATCCCAACACCTATGGGCATCTAATCTTTGATAACGGGGCCCAAAGGATTAAATGGAAAAAGGAGGCTCTCTTCAATAAATGGTGCTGGGAAAACTGGGTTGAAACATGCAGAAGAATGAAATTGAACCACTTTATCTCACCAGAAACAAAAATCAACTCCAAATGGATCAAAGACCTAGATGTCAGACCAGAAACAATCAAATACTTAGAGGAAAACATTGGTAAACAGTTTCCCACCTACACCTCAAGGACATCTTTGATGAATCAAACCCAATTGCAAGGAAGACTAAAGCAGAAACAAACCAATGGAACTACATTAAATTGAAAAGCTTCTGCATAGCCAAAGAAGCTATTAAACAAAGAGACCCCTCACAGAATGGGAGAGGATCTGCACATGCCATACATCAGACAAGAAACTAATCACCAAAATATATAAAGAGCTCAGCAAACTTAGCACCAAAAAAGCAAATGACCCCATCCAAAAATGGGCAGAGGATATGAACAAAACATTCACCTCAGAGGAGATCCAAAAGGCTAACAAACATATGAAAAACTGCTCTAGGTCACTGATTGTCAGAGAAATGCAAATTAAGACAACACTAAGATACCACCTGATTCCTGTAAGAATGGCATATATCAAAAAGGACAGCAGCAACAAATGCTGGAGAGGTTGTGGGGACAGAGGAACCCTTTTATATTGCTGGTGGGAATGTAAATTGGTACTGCCTCAGTGGAGAGCAGTCTGGAAAACTCTCAGAAGGCTAGACATGGACCTTCCATATGATCTAGTAATTCCTCTCCTGGGGTTATACCCCAAGGACTCCATAACACCCAACCAAAAAGAGGTGTGTACTCCTATGTTCATAGCATCACAATTCATAATAGCTAAAACCTGGAAGCAGCCCAGGTGCCCAACAACAGATGAGTGGCTGAGAAAGCTGTGGTATATATACACAATGGAATACTATGCAGCTATCAAGAACAATGAACCCACCTTCTCTGACCCATCTTGGACAGATCTAGAAGGAATTATGTTAAGTGAGCTAAGTCAGAAAGATAAAGATGAGTATGGGGTGATCTCACTCATCAACAGAAGTTGACTAAGAAGACCTGAAAGGGAAACTTAAAGCAGGACCTGATCAAATTGTAAGTAGGGCACCAAAGTAAAAACCCTGTGGTGAGGGGTAGACATGCAGCTTCCTGGGCCAGTGGGGGGTGGGAGTGGGTGGGAGGGATGGGTCACAGTCCATTGGTGGTGGGAATGGTGTTTATGTACACTCCTAGCAAAATGTATACATATAAATCACTAGTTAATTAATATGAGAGGGGGAAAATCAATTGTATGTCTCAAAGTTTTTCAAAACACAAACTGAATCTTTTTAATATATAGGCTGTGTATTTGATATGCGGACTCTCTCAAAAGCCTAGCCCAAGTAGATCAGAAGCAACCAATAGCACAGCTATATACAAGATACTGGATACTGTACAGCAAACCCTAACGAAAGGACTTTTCAAAGTTAACCCAATTACCAAATAATGTGATGATAACATTAACTATCGATCGTCTTTTTGAATCCTAAGACAGCAGGAACCTCACATCTCCACTATAGAGCCCCTACTTCCCCCAGTCCTGGAACCCTTGGATAGGGCCCACTTTCCCGTATGCCTCTCCCAATCCATATCAAATAATATTGCATCCGCCGATCACAACCTAATCAACGCAACGATTGCCACCTCAACATGCTTCACTTCAGACTGTGTCCAGATACTTCACATGTGGAATGACAACCCTTCAGCTTCATTACTCGGGTGAGACCTTTCCTTTCATAGTATACTCTAATTTCATCTTGGGTGGTTCACTTTCTAACAAAGTCCCAAAACCTAGATATACACCAGTTTCTGTGAGAGAGAGCATATCTTCACACGTATCCATAAACTACTGCAAAATATATACCTGAAAGCAGAAGTACACTGGAGTTTGCAGTGAGTACCTCCCTAACACTTCCTCTCCACTATTCTAAGCTTTGGATCCATGATTGCTTAACAATTTGTTTGGCTTCGTATGTTAACTCTCTTTTCAGTCACCAGATTCCAGATGCCATCAGGATGCTGGCTAGGCTTCCCTGGATTGAAGACCCCACCAATGTGTCTGGAGCTCAGCTTCCCCAGAGACACACCCTACTAGGGAAAGAGAGAGGCAGACTGGGAGTATGGACCGACCAGTCAATGCCCATGTTCAGCGGGGAAGCAATTACAGAAGCCAGACCTTCTACCTTCTGCAACCCACAATGACCCTGGGTCCATGCTCCCAGAGGGATAGAGAATGGGAAAGCTATCAGGGGAGGGGGTGGGATATGGAGATTGGGTGGTGGGAATTGTGTGGAGTTGTACCCCTCCTATCCTATGGTTTTGTTAATTAATCCTTTCTTAAATAAAAAAAATTAAAAAATAATAATAAATAATTTTAAAAAAGAGTAAAAAAAAAAGAAAAAGAAATAAGAAATTCAAAACCATCTGAGACAGCTGATATCTTAGGAAGACCATCTGCCTGCCATAGGTTCACCTACCATGAGCTTCTTTCAGTTTCAATTACAGATGATCAGCATACTAAGTGGTTGGTTAGCAGATGAACAACAGAAGATAAACAAAGCAAGGAAAAATTGCTAGGGGTCTGGATGGAGGGTATCAGGAAATGGGGCTATCTACGTTAAGAGACTAGGAGACAATGTGAGTCATCCATTCTAGTATTTCAAAAATGATATCAAGATTAATGTATGGTGAAAACAGCCCTTAAATTTGTCAGGAGAGGAACGAATGGCTAAGGACTGTGGTTTGGGATCTGGAGTTAACACTACTTGACTGAGTAGGTCCTAATTGGCTCTATACTCTTTAAAGTGTTAAACTTTCTGCACTTTGTAAATGAATACTCTCACTCTTTGTGAGCATAACAATTAATTTGTAAGGAGAAACCTTATGATCTTCAGTCAACCCCAACTAAGTTCTCTCAAGATGCAAACTCCATCAATCATTATACTGATTCCCTGGCAATTTCTTTTTTTTTTCTTTAAAGTTTTTTTTTTATTATTAATGATTTAATAATGACTGACAAAATCGTGTGGGATAAGAAGGGTACAGTTCTTTCCACTAGAGGTATGTATCCCATCCCCTCCATTGGAAGCTTCCCTAATCTTTATTCCTCTGGGGATATGGACCAAAATTCTTCTGGGGGTACAGCAGGTGTTAGGTCTGGCTTCTGTTATTACTTCTCTGCTGGACTTGGGTGTTGGCAGGTGGATCCATACCCCCAGCCTGTTTCTATCTTTCCCTAGTGTGGTAGGGCTCTGGGGGAGGTGGGCTGCCAGGACACACTGCAAAGGTCATCTGCCCAGGGAAGTCAGGATGGCTTCATGGTAGCATCTGCAGTTTGGTGACTGAAAAGCATTAAGATACAAAGCAGAACAACTCTGACACCATCTTCCCAGACAGTAGTTTTAGCCCACCTGAATGTTAGCTATTGGGCTCAGGTAAAATTCATAAAGTCACGGGCCCCTTTGAGTATACCTAAAATAGACTTCCTACTTTCTTCTAACATAAAGACCCCAAATTTCACCTGCTATATTCTTACCTTTAGGTTCCTGGAAATTTCTAAATGCTCTGAGGCACAGAATCTCAAAAGGAATCCACAACCCACAATCTCTCACACACCCAAACCATCCAGCCAAGCTTCACTCTTGAACTCTGAAAGGAGTTACAAGCTAGCCTAGCACCTTATGCAGGTTTAATGAACTGTAGGAGATAGTAGCTCTGTATTTGGTCACCCTCATACAATGGGAAAACACCTATCTTTAAAATCAGTGTAGTTGCTGTTAGTCCCACCTCCAGAACAGAAAAGAAGGAAGAGGTGGAGGAGAAAACGTAGAAAGAGGAGAAGAAGGAGAAGGAGGAGGGGGAGGAGAAGGAGAAGGAGGAGAAGGAGGAGAAGGAAGAGACGGAGATGGAGAAGAAGAAGAAGGAGAAGAAGAAGAAAGTAAATGTATAAGAAAATTTCTGATTTACTAAGCCTTTACTGGTATGAAGTCCTGTGGTTTAGTTCTTTCAAGTCACTGGGCTCAGAAACAACTCAAGGTCATGAGATAGACATTGTAGCAGAATTAACATACAACAGGGCACACTCTCTGCATCACTAGTTTCCATCTTGGCTGATCCCAGTTGCAGAACTTTAAAGCTTGTTCTTTGGATACTTTCTTGCACATTTTTTAAACTAGAGACTACTGAGGCAGAATGGCAAGCACTGTACACTGTTAGAGAACAGTTACCATTTTTTTAAAATTATTATTTCCATCACAAGCTAGTCCACCAATAACACCAGGAAGGGGAGTTGCCAAGTAATTGATACACTACAGAATATTCTACTAAACGAGACCTGATGCAGGGGCTGAAAAGTTGAGGTCTGAGGTCTTCAGAAAAGGGCTCCATATCACAGAATATCAAAAGGTTCAGAGTCAAGATTCAAAACTAGGTCTTGGAGCTGATGGAATAGTTCACTGGGTATGGTGCCTGCTTCTTAATGCATTCAGCTCAAGTTCTAATTCCAGAATAAGAGAGACATGGTAGCACTAGGCGCAGCTCTGGTACTGTGATGGCTATTCTCTTTCTTCCTCTCTATCTGAATGAGGGGGGGGGAATAGTCCAGCACCTATGAAATCATGCATGTATGAGGCTCTGGCTCCAAAAAAAAAAAAAGTCTGTATTGAAGACAGATCAAGTAAGTTGCTGTCACTAAAACAAAATTAAGGGGCCAGATGGTAAAGTGCACACATTACACAGTGCACAAGGACCCTGGTTCAAGCCCCTGCAGGGGGAAAGCTTCAGGAGAGGCGAAGCAGGGTTGCAGATGTCTCTCTGTCTCTCTCGGTGTTTCCCCCTCCTATCTCAATTTCTCTCTGTCTCTATATAATAATAAATAAGTAAAAATATTTTAATTACTTTTTAAAAATTAAAAATATTTATGCAGAAAGCTGCTCATGCCTGAGGCCCCAAAGTCCCAGGTTCAATCCTCTGCACCACTATAAGTGAGAGCTGATCAGTGTTCTGGTAAAATAAATATATAAATAAATAAATAATAAAATAAATTTAAAAACAAAATTAAGAAAAAATAATATGCAATTCACTATGCTTCAAGCTTGATCTTTCATATCCCTGTCTCTGTAGAAGAGATAGACACACTCCCATGGTGCAGAGACTGGACAGCAGGAGGACCTGGTCATTTCCACACACTTAAGCCTCCACTTCAGGTCAGTCTACATTCTTACCTCTGGGCATCACTGTCCCTTGTTCTATAGTGCTATTATCTCCTTTTGCAGCCTTCACTCCTTAATATTGATTAAACTCCATGTAACTTGATTTATCTGTGCTAGTCTCAATGAAGTAGAGATATAACCAAAAATAGGTAAGAAAGCAGATTAAAAGTAGATTAGAAAAGTAGATAAGAAGTAGAAAACAAAGAGAATTAGAATGTAAAAAAACAAGTTAGGTGAGAACTAGGTCAGATTACTCCATCATATGTGGAGTGAAATATTCTATCCCCTGAACAATGTACCTGCTAATTGACAATGTCCTTGTTATTTATGGTGGTGGGTTACAAAATCTCCTGCAACTGTAACTGCAAGAGCTAACTGCTTTGAATTTTGCTTCTGTACTTCCTGGTTTGCTTGCTTGTGTTTATAGACTTGGAATAGACTATAAAAGGCAGTTTAACCCAAGGTTTGGGGCTGAGCACTGTCTCTGGCTTTGGACCACCAGTGTAATAAACTTCTCCTCTTTCCACCCATCTTGATCTCCATCCCATTATAGACTATAACCTCAACCCATTCTCTCTCTCTTTCTCTCTCTCTCCTTTACTTTTAAAAAAGTTTTATTATCTTTATTTATTTATTGGCTAGAGACAACCAGAAATTGAGATGAAAGGGGGAGATAGAGAAGGAGAGACACAGAGAGGTACCTACAGCCCTGCAGGTGAGTACTAGGGACTTGAACGTGGGTCCTTGTGCACTGTAATATGTGCACTCTCAACCAGGTGTACCACCACCTGGCCCTCCACCTCAACCCTTTCTCAGCAGCCCCTCTTAACAACCATACCTTCACTTCTCTCAACCCCTTGCAGGGGAGTTCACGTTCCCTTCCTCTGATTCTTAGCATTTAAATCTCACCTTCCATGATTGAATCTATTGATTCATTTACATGTCATAATCCTGTAGGGTGAATGCATATTTGTAGCCATAGTACCTGCTGGCAATGGACCCAGAACACATGTTTGTGAATGTGTAGCTATTACTGAGCAAAAGAGATCTGTCAGGATGCGTTTACAGCTGCTGTCACAGTCTATCCTGCAGGCTAATTTTCTGCTTATGCCTCTCCTATACAAGGAGTAGCTTATGTCCTGTTCCCCTCACAGCATCAGGAAGATCCCTTAAGCACAGTAGGTGATCCAGAATTGTCTGAAGACAAAGATGGCTTACATGGATCTATATACATTGAGCAGAGGGCAAATAACTACAAAATTACAGATGACTTTATTTTTTTTAAAGATTTTATTTATTTATGAGAAAGATAGGAGGAGGAAGAACCAGACATCACTCTGGTACATGTGCTACCGGGGATCGAACTCAGGACCTCATGCTCGAGAGTCCAAAGCTTTATCACTGAGCCACCTCCCTGATCACTTACAGATGAATTTAAATCTACAGAGAAAATGTTTCCTTTTATTAAATTTTAATTATTTATTTATTACTGGATAGAGACAGGGAGAAACCGAGAGGGGGAGGGGGAGAGAGAAAAGGAAAGAGACAGAGAGACACCTACAGCCTTGCTTCATCACTCACGAAGCTTTCCTCCTACAGGTGGGGACCAGTGCTTGAACCCAGGTCCTTGTGCACTGTAATGTGAGTACTTAACCAGGTGTGCTACCATCTGGTCTCCAAATGTTTCCTTCCTAAGTCACCCTCAGATTATGAAACTTTTTTCTTTTTTTAATTTCTTTTTTTCTCCTTAATCTTTATTTTATCTTTTTATTGGTGATTTAACTCTTTATACTTTATTGTCAATCTTACATACTTATCCCTTATCCAGCATATATCTTTTTGTTTACAGCTTGTTCAGTTTGGCCTCAATATCACTTTCTCATATTTTCTCTCTCTTTTTTCCCCAAATAATTTTATTGGGAGAAATAATGGTTTCGTTGTTGTTGCCTCCAGGGTCATCACTGGAATTTGGCTCTTGCACTATGAATCTACTGCTTTTGGCAGCCATTTTTTCCCCAGTTTATTGGATAGGACAGAGGAAATTGAGAGGGGAAGGGAAGAAACAGAGGGGGAGAGAAAGAGAGACACCTGCAGACCTGCTTCACTGCTTGTGAAGTGATGCCCCCTGCAGGTAGGGAGCCGGGGCTCAAACTAGGATCCTCATGTGGGTCCTTATGCTTCATACTATGTGTGCTTAACACGGTACACCACTGCCCATCCCCTGGAAATAATGGCTTTATGGAACAGTGGTTGATACATGAGTGCAACTTTTCATCTTTAGCTGTCTGCACATCAATCCCAGGAGAGACCCAAGTCTCTCCACTATCATGCACTGGGCTCACAACAATTTCTTTTTAAAATATACATATTAAAAATATATTACATATAAATATTATAAAATAGTATAAATATTTAAAATATATGTTATAAATATATAATGTTAATTATATTATAAATATTGTATAAAATATATATTATATATATATCCACTTCTGTCACCAAAGGCCTGTGTCCCCATCCTCACCCCCACACCCCCATAAATAACCACTACAGTTCTCCCACAGTCTTGAACATAGGGTTGATATATATATACATATATATTATTGTTGTAGTTATTATTGTTGTTGTTATTGATGTCATTGTTGTTGGATAGAACAGAGAGAAATGGAGAGAGGAGGGAAAGACAGAAAAGGGGAGAGAAAGATAGACACTTGCAGACCTGCTTCACCGCCTGCAGATGGGGAGCTGGGGGTTTGAACTGGGATCCTTACACTGGTGCTTGTGTTTTGAGCCACCTGCACTTAACCTGATGAATTACCACCCGACTCCCTATATATATTTTTTTCACATGTGTATATTCAGTTGTCTATATTCTGCACCTAGTGATACCATTCTCTGTAGCCATCTCTGCAGCATGAGACTTTTTCACATGAGAGTGGAGGAGACTGCCGTGTAGCTAAGAAGCTTGATGACTGAGACCATGGCTGAAATCCTATTTTTTTCATGAGGACTAATTGAGTGTCATCTTTTTTTATTGGTGTCTATTCAGTATACATCCTGTATATCTGCTATGCATCTGCGGAC
This sequence comes from Erinaceus europaeus, assembly GCF_950295315.1. Taxonomy (NCBI): domain Eukaryota; kingdom Metazoa; phylum Chordata; class Mammalia; order Eulipotyphla; family Erinaceidae; genus Erinaceus; species Erinaceus europaeus. Next base: position 61,621,511 of record NC_080168.1, read on the forward strand.
AGCTACTGTTCTATTTACAGTATTGTCTAAAAATGGTAACATGAAATCCATATTCCATCTCTCAGAGATCTTTTTCAACCACAGAATCATCTCAAGATGTTCTGCTTTCAGAGCAAAATAGATGAGGTGTGAATGTGTGTAACAGTAAAAGACTAACAGGGAGAAAAACATCACGATGAAATTATCCACTAGGAGGGTTGATAAAAAATGTTCTTCCTTTTCCTACCTTAAGAAAAGCTAAAGCAAGGAAACCAAGAAACAAAAGGGGAAAAATTTTAAAAGGTAGAAAGCCCTGCCCTCACACCCCTGAGCAGAAGACAAAGAGACTCAATATGGATGTTTTTAGTACTTTGTTGCTAATGGTAGAGATTTTGAGCATAGATTAAAAGTGCAAAAGGTGTTTTCAGAAAAAGGTGTGTGCTGATAAAACTTCCAAACACTACATAATACTCCAGAGTTATGGAGAATGTTGAAGTTAAAACTAATCATCTTGAGGGGTCAGGTGATGGTGAACCTGGTTAAGTGCTCATATTACAGTGCTCAGGGAGCCGGATTCAAGCCCCTGGTTCCCACCAGCAAAGGGAAAGCTTCACAAGTGATGAAATAAAGCTGCAGGTGTCTCTCTGTCTTACTCCTTATCTGACTTTCTCTCCCGTCTCAATTTCTCTGTCCCTATTCAATAATAAATAAACAAATAAATAATCATCTTGACAAAGTGTGTGCATTTGTGTATGGAATTGCCAATGTTAACAATGTACAGGAAGTCTTCAGATTATACACCTTGACATAAATTCTCTGTTAATTTCACTAGCGTCTATCCAGCAAAAGGCAAAATCCTCAACTCCACAAAATAAGAAATAGGACTGACCTGACTAACCAGTTGGCTTATGATGGTGCCAGGGATTGAACCTGAGACTTTGGAGAGCCTCGGGCATGAGAGTTTCATTTGCTATCTACCTTAGCCCCCAACATTTTCTGTAGATATTCTTCAATAGCCAGAAAGACCCTTC